>NW_019100985.1:0-19960 GCF_001856785.1 Myzus persicae | reverse complement strand
TAATATTTTTTAAATTGTTTAGATCAATCGAGACCAGTTGATAATAATTTTATTTTGATAAATTCTAATACAAACTCACAGTCAAATGCTAATGGTGTATATAATTCTAATCAAGTGCAATATAACACACCTACTGAGATTAGCCAACACGATTTACAAGCCTCTGGTAAGTTTTGATTTCATTACAAGTAAATTAAAAAATTTTGCATAATTTATTATTTACTAACGTACCAGCATTATTACCTGCATTAAATAGACTGGAAGACGCTGCATGTGTTAGTTGTATTGATGGAACTGAAGATCTTAGTTCTAATGTTTTTCTTCTTTTAGACCTTTCAGAGCTAAAATTGAAGTCTTTGATTGGTCTACCACTACTACGGTTTGTTACGTCTAAAATAAATAACATATTTTTAAATATTAATTACCTATGTTTGTTAAAGTATATCAATTAAAAAGGTTAAAATATCATATTATTATATAGCCCTATTAATAATTATATAAAATTAAAGAAAAATGAATTACTTAGTAACTCGAGTGTACACTTGTACGCAGCATCAGAAAAATCAATATGCGTTTCAAGCCAATTGTGATTTTCTTTCAGAAATCGGTCATTCATTCTTGAACAAGAATTCCATTTATCGAAATATCTGTAAAGTGTTTAAAATTTATAAAAATAGAATAAATACCTAATTATTATTTAAGTAATATAAAAATACAACCTGTTGAAAAATGATGTATTTAATTTTTTTTTCACAATATTAATTGTATCTTGTAAATTGATATCATGGCAATCAATTTTTAAAATGTTTAATACATAATTAAGAACAATTTCTTTTTTTTGTGTAGTTGATATTGATTTGGCTTCTTTCAAAATGAGTTCGTGAATCATTGCGCGAGTAATAGTTACTTTTGAAGCCATATTGAATGAGAAATTGTAAAATCCGTTAACGTAAAGTTCGTGGAACACAAAGTTTAACCCAACAGCAACGAAAACTGTGCAACTATGTGCAGCTAATGTAATCGAAATATTTATCATTTGGTCATTTAATAATAGAATATTATCGACACAACGTGAAACTTGATGAATTAACATACTTAAACGATAAGTTAATCTGTTTTGTTACCGATTAAATTATAATAGTTATTATTGTCATAAAAATGATGTTTTATCAGGCATCATTAAGACACATAGCACAATAACATCATTAGAGATGATATAAATTATGATAAAACGCGTTGCAGTACAAAAATAAATTATATAAACTAAATTTTGAAATAAAACAAAAATTATGATAATGACGTGATTTATTAAACAAAAATGATTATATCAATTTCATTGCATATTTTGTAAGAGTAAAATCAATATTTAGGTTTCAAAAATACACATAATAAGTTCTTAAATACTCATGAATAAAATTGCATGATTAGAAAAATTAAATTTTGAAATTTTAAATTGACCCTTTTGACCGCCATATTTTCATTTGGAAACACTGTGCGCCGCGGCATCGGCGACGGACTCGTCGGACGGGGGACTCGGTTTTTGAAAGAGTAGGATAGCGCACCGGCCATAAATCTACCGGGAAACGCGAATAAGACGCAAACGGGGCGACCCGATGCCCCCGAGGGGGGTAAAACTCGTAGTTTGAAAAAAAATCTCAAACCATAGACCTGATAATAAATGGACTGCGCTTTCAGACCCCCTCGCCTATCGAACTCTACAGCCTTCATCATGAATACTGTCAGGTAAAATATCATGGAAGAAAGAGTTGTAGTATTTTACTTTCCATAGAACCGGGCTTTTTTTATATCCAAAAGAGTTTTGGCTGCTAGACCTGATAATTTCAGGAATACACATTTTTATAATACCTACATATTTTGTAAATAACCAACTGAAGATGTTACATTTATAATTTTATAGGTTTATGTGAATTGGTAATGTTGGGTGATCTTATTTGCTAATTAGCATCTATTTAAATTTTAAATGTTTAAGTAGGTACTTCTTTCTCAGAACAGGCTGATGATTGATGAAACTAAGGTAAAATTATTAATACTATTATCATTTAATCTAATCAAAATATTAAAATGTACATATTTAATCATATTTAATATTGTAGTATTATACAAATATTATACAGGTATGTACACTACTGATGTCTAAAATGAATGAGCTTGGTAAAATGTGATCTGATTCGGTCTTGTGGTTGACTTAGAACTTTATTGTAATGATGCAATCTGATTTGAAAGTATGTTTTAAGAATGAGTTTGATTAACTGTAATAAATGGTTATTAAGAGGAGATTGAGATAAAATATGTGTACTTATTTTTTTGAAGTAGTTGTATTTTTTTATATTTGAGCAGGTTTTAATAATTAGATGTTCAATTGGATTATTAACTTTTAAATTAAACTTGTTTGCGTTAAAAACTGTTTCAGCTGCCTTACACAAAGAAATAACATCTGCTGAAGGGCGAGTGAGGCCTCCTTTATTTTTGATTCCTAATAAAGTTGTTGACCACGCGTCCTTATTTGAATCTATGCATTCTAATGAACAGTGTTTACATTTAATTGTTCTCATAATTTTTCTTGATATGTAGCCTGCAATGTATGATATGACATCAAAAGTAAACTTTTCTTCTGGTCTACTACTCATTGAGTAATTTAGAACCACATCACCTGAAGTATTTACATTTAATAACTCATCATCTTCTTCGACACACAACATATCCAAATAATTTACTTCTATTTTTTTTCTGCCACTACTTACACTTAAAATATTTGTATCATCTTGTGCTATACAATTTGCACCTCCTGAAACCACTATAACTTCAGAATGAACAATCAGCCTCTTGTACGCAACTTTAAACTGGGTAGCTGTTGGATTGTTTGTAAATCCTCCGTTTGCACGAATGGCCGAAAAGAACATTTCCAAATGATCTTGAGACATTTTGTATGTCAGTAAAAAATCGAGTTGGTCACTTACAACTAGGTCAGAAAACAATTTTTTTATGCTAGTCAAACAAATAATTAGCCCATAAAATCCAGTACGTCGATGTGATTCTAAAATAGAAATTTTAGATTTTACTTGTTGACCGCCTTCTTTCTTGACAATTTCCACGTTTAAATTTGATATATATTGTATGGAATTTTCTATAAAATTATTAATTTTTAATGCATCACATTTCCTAAGTGGTTTCTTAAATTCTGACTTGTTCAAGAAATTTATTGTGTTCAGAAAGTCAAAAATATCATTAATTGTACGACAGAACTTAATAGTTTGGCCAAAATTAAGAAATTCCTTTATTTTTAATGATTCTGAACAGTATTGAAACGCATCAGCCACACTGCAACTAAATGTTTGGGCAGCTAAATTGACTTTCATTTTTTCTTTAAATTATATGCCGTCGTCGAATTTTTGTTCCTGCGTGAAGTTCACTTTCTTCTTGTAACTTGACTAGTTCTTTAAAGTATTGCCACTGAATTGATTCATTATGAAAAAATATTTGTTTGTAGTCCCCTAATGTATTCCTACAAAGTTTCAGCATGTGACAAGGATCATATAATATATGGATTCTCTCCTTGGTCACTGGATGTGCAAAATAAGGTTCCATTGTAGGAAAATTTAGTTTTGCCCCTAATATTTTAGCCATTGAAATATTGTTAAAAGTTAAAGATTTAACAATAACACCAGTTTCATGAATGAACCTCAAGTTGGAGAGAACAATATTGTGTTTTTCTTCTGAAGAAAGACCACATGTTAAAAAGTATTATATTGGAACCTTCCAATTTGAATTAATTGCAACTAATAAAAACACCAATGCCTCTTTAGCTCTAGGAAGTCCATCTAAAATGTCTGTACCAGTACCATAGTCAACATACCCTTGCAAACGCTTGCCATTAAAATGAATATTTTCTTTGATGGACATCTCATCCATTATTAAACCACAAATAAGCTTTTTCTCATTTTTAGCCATCTCTTCAACTTTAATTTTGATTGCATGCAAGGATTCTTTTGTGTATCCAGGTGATCCATTAATAGTCGAATACCATGATCGAAGCGTACTTGGGTACGGTAAGCATTTATTGAAATTTTTTCGGACATAGTTATATGCTGCTGGCGAATAAAAATTTAATGTTAAAGCAAAACACCGGAGCTTAGGGGAAATTTCTCTTCCTGTTTTCAAATTTAATTGTTTTAAAACCATATCTTGTTGAACAGGAGGTAATATTTCCTATAACATTAAATTTTGCATGGTAAATTTACGAAACTCGCATCACTAGGTTTCACTACATTGTGCATTGTAATTATTAATTATCAGACTTGGGTAAAATACTTTTTAAAAGTATTTCAAATATATATTCCGAATACTTAAAAAAAGTATTCAGAATATGTATTCGAATACTTTATGATAATAATATTCCAAAGAATTTGGAATTCTTCACAAAAAGTATTTTCCAATTTTTTCAAATACTTTTTTTCAGAAGATTTAGATTTTAATAGCAAAATTATAATTTTTTCAATTTTGTGTTTATAAATGAACAATAATATAATCTCGATAATACACACCTATATGAGTATACATATTTAAGATAAGATCTCATATCACCAACTATTGTACCTAAATTATTATAATACAATAATATCAATCAATATAATACTTTTAAAACATTTATTTCATCAAAACATATTCATTATTTTATAAGCTAAAAATAAATAATAATCAACATTATAGTATTATACTAAAATAATTATTAATTACACAACATTACAATACTGTTCAACTTCTACAAGCCAATGGTCAAATGTATGCTTATTAAATAATAATAATTGTAAATAGTTATGATAAAAAGAATTACTATGATAAAATACAATAAAAAAAAAAACAAACTATTAATTACAAACTATTAATTAATACTTAATAGTTAAATATAATAATTGTATAGTTAATAGTTAATGTCATTATAAAAATTATATTATCATTTCTAGCCAACTAAAAATAGTAGAAAATAAAATAAAATTATAATAATATATACAATATATTACTATAAAATATTTTGTATAGAAATATACACACCTATACAAGTACAAAACCAACTTCTATGACGGAAAAATAATGAAATTATTTTTAAAATGTAATTGAATAAAAAGTATTCCGAATTCTGTACCCAGAAATCAGAATACTACCCATGTCTGTTAATTAGCATGGTCCCCTTTCTAACCTTCAAAACTGAGAATACATTTTCGGCAATCTCATTTTTGTTTTTTAGGTGATTTGTTAGTTGGCGGTAGTTTGTTATTTCTCTTTTCATGGCCAAGTTTTGATAAAGTAAAAGTTTATTTCGTTTTCTGAGATACAAGTATGAATTTTGTGAAATCTGCCAATATCTTTTCCGTTTCCCTGGACTATTTAAATCTGTCTCATGAAAATCACCCATGTAACTTTTTCGTTTCCTATAAGAATATATTTCATTATTGTAAATTATTGAATTTATTAATGAACTTATACCTTTTTAAATGGATTGAGGTTGTTAAAGTTGGGCTCATCAATTCTTTAGAAGTGGAACAACAAATTGATTCATTGGATGATTCTATTTCTGTACTTCGAAGTCCATCCGACGCATTGGTTAAATCTAAATCATTATCTAAATCAATTAATAGATAAATAAAAATAACAACCTAAATACATTTTTAAATTATTTAAATCATGCTTATAAAATGTAAACCTGTTTCTTCTGTAGTGTTTGTTGTATCAGCTGTTCTATGAGACATAGTTGAAATAGGCTCTTCGGTTGTTGATAATATACATATTTCTTCGTTGTTCTGATTTTCTTTCTCAATATTCTTTGGCATATCTTCAAAAACTCTTTTGAAGTCCATTTATTATCAGGTCTATGCCTGTAACCGATTAACAAAAGTTTATAAAGTCATATCTCAAAAACCAATTATCGACATTTCTGAAAACCGTTATTTTAGCGATACCCGGTAACCAGTACAATGAGGAAAAAAAAAATTTGTTCCAATTACCAATTATTTATTTTTATTTCAGTTTATACTTTTTATACTTTAATTAGTAGAAAAATATTCTCGTTATCAGTAATATTGAAGTAATGAATTTATGATATAATTGTACAGAAAATAGTAAATACTTACATGTTATACGGGTAATATATAGGTATATTATATTTTATATTTTAAATAAAAATTATATATTTATATCTGTATTCTGTACTGATTATTTAATATTACCGGAATTCCCTATGGCCGTTTCCCGTAATGCAGCCCACATGGACACATGTCACATGGTTATAATTTATGACCTACAAAGTACTTATTGTATTTTTGTATAGTACCTACCCGTCACTACTTACTATATAGCCAACAGAACGGCGTCTTGTTGTATAGTTTACCTGTTATTCGCGTATACAGTTATAAGTTAAACATCTTATATTTTGTTGTTGTTACTTGTTTTCTATTAAGTTTTAAATTAATTATGTAAAATCCAGTGTTAGAAATGTTTTTTACGTTTAACGTAAGTGAAAATACTTCAAAGTGTAATGTAAATAATTGTAATAAAATGATGACTGGTAAGCATTCCTCCAATTTAGAAAAACACATTTTTTCATATCATAAACAACAGTATAATGAACTTCAAGATATTAAAAATAACAAAAAAATTGACACTCCAGAATCTACGTGGAACTTCAAAAAACAAAAGGTAAGTTCTGTATTTTATTAAAATTTTATAATAATATTATTTTGTGAGTTATGACAATTAATCTAGTTAAAAATTTTAGAATATTTGAGACATTGGTAAGTACTAACTACTACTTAGTACCTACCAAATTATTATTTAAGCATACTGCATAGTGCATATCATTAATGGTATTTTATTTTTGTTAGCTGAAACTTATACTTATCAGTGGCGCAACCAGGAATTTTTCAGGGGGGGACGGGGGGGTTTGACAAAATAAACCATCTAATTTTTATAAACAATTATAAACAATTTCTATGAGAATATGATATTAATTTACTACTATACATGCCAAGGGGGGGGGGGTCCAGACCAGGAGTCCACCCCCTTGGTTGCGCCACTGGTACTTATACTAAGGTATTTCAATACAATATGTATTATTATTTATTATGATTAACATTCATGTATTTGAGTATCATCATTAAAGTGCATTTATTGCTTTACTGCAGTCATATTTAAGAGTACCTATTATATATTCATAAAAGTTTATTTTTTGAATATAATAGTATAATACACTTAAAAGTTTAAACATTAATTAGAGTAATAATAACTATTAATTAATAATTAATATTTTTATATGGAGGGACATTGATACAAGTCAAATGCTTATGAGTTCTTTCGTGACAAACCAGACCTTAAAAATTGAAATGGACAAGGAGAAACTACTGTCTGCTTGTGTTGAATTAATAACAGTGAATGGAAGACCAATGTGCCTAATGCAAGATTCTGGATTTCAAAAAATATTAAATCCAATACTTAAAGCCTTTGAACCTAATTGTAAGTGATTTCATTTAATTACTTAACAAAACAATAATATATCTAAACCTTTGAAATATTATGTTTTATAACTTATTTTATAACTTGTTTAATTATTTTTATTTTGATTAATATTGATATCTAACTTTAGTATTAAAATTATATTTTATAGCTATATCTATAAATCCACAAAACATAAGAAGTTATGTATCTGCTACTGCTTTAAAAATAGTTACTGAAATTTCTGAAGATATGAAACATAAGATGGTGTCTTTGAAAGTCGATGGTGTTTCAAGACATAATAAGTCATTTTTGAGAGTTAATGTTCAGTATATGCACAAAGATACATTAACTTTAAAAATTAAAACCTTATCGATTTTTGAGCTTGTTGAATGCCATTCTTCAAAATACTTACAAGATACTGTAAGATATACAAATATTAAATATTAATTGGATCATTTTTACATAAATATTTAATATTTTGCTAATTTATTATAATCAACTACTTTATTAGTTGCTTGATGTTATCAGTAAATATGGGCTAACTAAATATCAAATATATTCAATTACAAGTGATAACGCCGCTAATATGCTAAAAATGACTGATTTAATGATAATCGATACAGATGAAGAAACAGGTGATTTATTGATTTAAATATATTTAAAAGTTATATACCAATCACTATAAATAATGTATACTGTATAAGTTATAGATTTGGGACTTGGGTATACTGTATTGTTACTATACACGTATACAAGATATATTATTATATATTATAGTATATTTTTATACAGTGGTAAAACATAAATATTGTTTTTATTCTATACATACTTGTCACTTGATATGAAATATGTATTTCTTTTTTAAATAAAAATTATTTTTCTATTTTTCATTAATCAGTTGAAGACCTTATAGTGGATAATGAACCAGAAGAGCTAGAAAATGAGGTAATTGATGCTATTTGCCCAGAAGCAATTACTTCAAAAGTAAGATGTGTAGCACATACTTTAAACTTGGCTATTGAAGAGGGACTGAAAATTCAAAGTATCCGTGGTGTTTTTGCACAAGTAAGAATGGTAATTAGTTTAAAATATTTAACTTCAGATTGAATTACCTATACTAATTAATTAATTTTAGATTGTTAAGAAATTACGAATACCAATTTATGCAGAATTACTTAAACAAGAAAATAAAAAAACAAGCCATTCGTGATGTGGAAACTAGATGGTCATCTGTATATAACATGTTATATCGACTTCATGAACTCAAGGATTTCTGTTTAAAATTTCAAGAAACCATGAATGATTTAAAACTATCTTTGCCTGATTGGGATAATATTGAAAAAATGGTAATAAAATTAATATTGTCTATTATTATTTATCATGTAATGTGTATATTATGGAGTATGGTACATCCAATAACTGATTTTAAGTACTTATTATTTTAATATACTTTTTCATTTTGTAAAAAGTAATTACTATAACATAGTCAATTTTATTATGCTACAGGTGGCTGCACTAGAACCTGCAAAAATAGGACTTGTTTCTTTACAAAAAAGTGATATAACCATTGGAGATTTCTTTGCAATTTGGTAGAATATATTAGCAAAATTACAAAATGTAGATAGTTTATTATCTCGAGCAATAATAATTGCGATGAACCGTAAAAGTATATTATTGTTTGAAGAACCTATATTTTCTTCAGGTTTGTGAAAACAAAAATGAAAATACTATCAGAAGTAATATGTAATTTAAAACAATTAAAATATACTACTTTTACTTCCAGTAATTTATTTAGATCCTAGATTTCAAAGAATGCTTACTATAGAACAACAGTCGATTGCTAAAAATCACTTAAACAAAACATGGAATGCAATGAAGTATATTTCTGAAAAAATTGTCAATAATGATGTTGTTGAGGCAACCAATGATGGTACTAACTGTGAAATAAATGAACTAGATGAACTTGAAGTGTTTTTAAGTTCTCAAGGCAGTACACCATGCCCTGAGGTTGGAAATAATGATAATCGTTCAATTAGAGTTATCATTGAAGAATACGATAATGTGTCTCGACTTCATCATAAATGCTCTGTATTAACATAGTGGTCAGAAAACAAGATTAAAAAACCAGAACTATTTCAGTTAACACAAGTTGTAATGGCTGTTCCATGTACACAAGTAATAATATCAAATTTATGACACCTATTGAACAATTATTTACATTGTATATGTATATTTTATAGGTGACTGTAGAAAGAACCTTTTCTGGATTAAAGTACATTTGCAACGATCTAAGATTATCAATATCTTCTCATTTACTTGATGATATTATGGTCATTCGAGGAAACCATAACTAATTTGTATTACTATATTTACAGTTTTTTTAATTTTAACTATTTTTTTCTATATTTAATATTTATCAAGGTGGATAAAAATGATTAAAAAATGACAATTTAAAGTTGCTGACCAAGCGTTACAGCAACGCTGAATTATCGAAGGCACTATAACTCACATAACGACTTAATGAAAAATGTAAACACATCATAATAAATAATTTATAGTTGATAACAAAAATGAAAAAATGTGATGTGAAAAGCGGAATTTAAACCACTTAAAATTGGTAAGCGGTTATTTAAATATTTTGGAAACCGTTAAAAATCGGTAACTGGTAATCACTTGTTTATTGTGATGTAAGGTAACCGGTAACCGGTAAACGGCACTTCTCAGAACTAAATACTATTTATATAATTTAGGTTTACACATATTTGTGAGTAATTAGAATATATACAGGCTACATAAATTTGGTACCTATGTATGAAATATTAATTTAAATAAATATGCTATCAATTAGATAAATATTTTAATCCTTTAATATAATTTTAAAATTAGCTGATTTTTTATAAAATTGATAATAACTATCAGTATTTATTACTTTTGCTTACACAGAATTTAGAATTGTGTTTTGAACATTGAAATTTTACTGCTGTACCATCAGTTTAACTAAATGTAGACATGCAACTTTAGTAAAATGAATGTCTGTAAACATTATGCTGTATTTATTAATTATTAATTCACAATGTGTATACAAAATACAACATCAATATACTATTATATTATGAGTTAACAACATTGACTGACCTACTTAAATTATTTGCCCCTAAATACATTAGGTATCATGTGATTGGGGGATTACATTGGTAGTATAGTATCAGTGGCTGTAAACACAGGCTGATTCGACAAACGTTTCACTTCTATTCTACAATCGAATATCTAACTACCAACATGAGCAACCTATAGTGAGACCGAGTAGCTATTCTATAGGTTTATCTTGTGACTACCGAGTACAAAACCAAAAACTTAAAGTAATATAATGTAATTTGTTGAATTAAAAAAAAGAAATATGTATATATGCACATGCATAGTATACCTACGTAATATGAAAGGCAATGAATGCAAGAACACTGCCTTTTCAGATATATTTTGTTAAAAAAGAAGAGATTATTACTACAGGTGTACGCTATTACACTGATGTATACAAATACATCAATTATAAAATAAAGTACATAAGCTTATAACATATCTTATTAGGTATTGTCTTTTTTTTATGTTTATCTAAGTATAAATTATATATAAATAAATAACTAATAAATAAGTATAAATGAACCACATGACAGAGCATACTTTAGACAACAAAGGAACACTTGAACGTGGCTCATTGAATGTACGTTTATAAAATATCCAGTATATATCCTCGATTTATAATCTACATCAGTCAGTCTAAATATATTTTACATTTAATATTATAAAGTATGTTTGTGTGAATTCAGTCCAAGTCAGTGTATCGGATTAAATGGAACTGAAAACATACAGGTTTGAATGTCAATCATCAATTTGATTTAATAAGTATAATTATGTATGGGTAATTATAACGGAACTGAATTTAGAATTGTTTAAACGTCGGGTTCAGTTACAGCTGTACAATCAGTAAAACTCAATGTAAGTAGGCAGATTATGTAAAAAGAAAAGCTACAAATATCAATAAATAATATATAATGACTTATTTATTAATCATTGACGGATTTTAAAAAAGTATACGAAAACTGATAACGGGAGTGTGATAACAAACACGGGAAATTTGAAGAGTATCGGAAAAAAATGCAAAAAGTTTGGGCGGCCGTACTACTCCATGGGCCGCCGCGTTTCGTCATTGCCGCCGTATCGTAACGAATACCCCGGGATCTGTGACCTAACGCTTAAACCTAACTACCTACAATTTGAGATACCGATGTATGTCAAATCTACCACAGTTAAGCTGTTTTTCCACTATACCAAATATTGCATTAAACATTGCTTAACCGATTAAAATCATAAGAATTGTGTGTAATTAAACCGTAAATCGCATTTCTACATGATTCTGGTGTGTGTGTGTACTACGATCCCTATCAATAATTGTCTATATATAATATACTTTACTATATTAGGTATGTTTAGACTGCTTGAATAAAATGTATTAAATGTTACTTTAACTATATTATAGTGCATACAATTAATAACTGTAATCATTAGGGCTAGGATAGTATAGGATTTTGCATTTTTTTTTAGGATTTACAGGACATAGCTTTTCAAGCACAAAATGTGATTTGGTCATATACGAGACCAAATTTATAGTTTTTATTTTGCTTTTTTTTGCATTTTTTGTACTTTTAAGGATTTAGGGTCATTTTTTAGCATTTTTAGGTCATTTTTTCAATTTTACGGGCATTTTTTATACTTTTTTGAAATCTAGGTAATATTTTTATACATTTTCATTTACACTAGATGTTCTCTAAAAGTTTTGAATTTGTAACAGAAATTATATCATATTCAATATTTCAATTATAGAGATAGTATAGAGAATAATCTTCGATACCTCGAGTTATCTTAATCGTTAAATTAAATGACAGTGATGTGGAGAGTACAGTGTGTAGTAGTGTGTTAATACTCGTTATCGATAATAAAACCACTTATATATTACAACAATAAACTTCGATACCACGAGTTATCTTAATCGTAAAATTAGATGACAGTGGTGTGGAGTGTACCTACGTATGGTTTTGTTAAATACCTATTTAGTTAGTGTCTTTACTTTCGGGATTGCGTATCGTGCTTGTAACGAAATATGCCAAAACAAAAATCATCGCAATCGAGTCGTATGCGGCTTTATGTTTCGGAATTTGGCGCCGACGTCTTTTCTACCGATGGTTTGGTGTTATTTTGTAAAGTCTGTGAAGTTAAAGTTGCAGCAGATAAAAAATATACAATTCAGCAACATATTACACGCGATAAACATTTACGTGGTATTCAAAAACGAAACGAGCGAACGACTTCTTTAACACAACCAATGTATTCTGAGTACGGAAATTCTAATTTTAATCTAGATTTGTGCAGGGCATTTTTAAGTGCAAATATACCGTTACATAAATTATCTCATCCGATTTTACGAAATTTTCTTGAAAACTATACAAATAAAACAATTCCGGACTCGTCTACATTAAGAAAAAATTACGTAAATAAATGTAACGAAGAAACTATGAATAAAATAAGAACATATGCCTCGGCGAAAAAAATTTGGATTTCAATAGATGAAACTTCGGATGCAGCTGGTCGATATGTTGCTAATGCAATAATTGAAACGTTGGAAATTGATCATCCAGGTAAAACTTTTCTTTTAAATTCCGAATGCCTGGAAAAAGCTAATCATGGAACAATTGCTAGATTTTTCGATAAATCTCTTTTACTTTTATGGCCTGATGGAGTAAAACGTGAAAATGTACTTTTATTTGTAACTGATGCAGCTCCATACATGGTGAAAGCGGCCAGATCTTTAAAGCTATTGTATTTGGCTCACGTGTTTGGCTCATGCTCTTCATAGAGTATCGGAAGAAATTAGAAAATATTTCCCTTTAGTAGACGAATTCATATCAAATATGAAGAAAGTATTTTTAAAAGCTCCATCTCGTACTCTTATTTTTAAAACTTTTGCACCCAATATACCTTTACCACCTAACCCTGTGATAACTAGGTGGGGAACATGGATAAACGCATCTCTATATTACTGTGAACACTTAAGTTCAATCAAAAATGTTTTGAGAGAATTGAGTAGAGAAGAAGCCACTGCTATAGCTAAAGTCCAAGATTTGATCGACAATCAAACTCTAAAAATATGTAATTTAATTTACATAAAAACTAATTTTAGCTCATTGCCCGAGTCTATCAACCGTTTAGAAACTTCGGATTTGTCACTAAAAGACTCTATAAAAATAATGGTCGATTTCCGACAGAAAATTCAACAATCTAAAAACGAAATTGGCATAGCTATACAAAACAAATTAAAAATTGTGTTGGAGAAAAATACTGGATTTGAAATGTTAAGTAAAATATCAAAAATAATTGATGGAAATGAATCAGACACGGCTCATTTCCCTGATGAGTTCAATATCGACGATATCACGTACATGAAATTTGCTCCGATTACTTCTGTGGATGTGGAAAGAAGTTTTTCATGCTACAAAACATTGCTAGCAGATAATCGGTGGTCATTTGTATTCGAAAATTTGAAGGAGCTACTGATTGTCCAATGCAACAATACAATTTAAACGTAATTTTCAGAATAAAAAAAATATACGTATATATTTTTTATTTTATACTATTTTTGTTGTTTTTTTTAGAAAATTTTAAGCTGGCCGTTGCATAATAAGTCCAAACTTCAAACTTCATTAATAATATCAAGAAAATCCTAAATTAACATTTTTTTTGCTATTTTTTTATAATATTATAATTTAAATAATTTTTTACCGAAATATTAATTAATAATTATAATGCATTTTATAACATTTTAAAATCATTTTTTATCTTTTGGGCATTTTTTAAGGTCATTTTTAGGTTATTTTAAGTCATTTTTTTAGGTCATTTTTAGGTTATTTTAATGTCATTTTTTTAGGTTTTTTGGGTCATTAAAATCCTAGCCCTAGTAATCATCAACATGTCAGTAGCATACATTATGCGAATACACTGCGATTTCTGATATATCTTGTTAAAAAATTATACTAATATGGACATAACGTGAACTACACATACACATTGACACAATATAATGAATTATGAAATATAGTTAGAGTAGTTATCTATTTTAATATGTGAATATTGTCTTACTCGTGTTGATCTATGTAGTAATGTACCACATAACAGAGCATACACTGTTGAACCAGGGTAACGGCACCAGTCTTTGGCAACATAGCGATTATTTTTTTATTACCAACTCTAAATATTAATTCACTTTTTTAAAATCATGTTACAATATTATTTCATTAACCTAATTATGATGAATTCTGTACTCTTTCAAATGATTATAACTATGTAAATATTTATTTAAAAATACCCATTTAATTTTAAAAGTTCATATTTTTGGATTCTACCTAGTGTATGGCACGAAAAGTCCAGTCTTTGGTATAGTTGAAACCTAGTCTTTGGCACAACCCAGTTTTTGCCTTAACAATAATCCAGTCTTTAACATTAAATTAAAACATTTTAATTTCATTATTATTACCTATTCATAAATACCTAAATATATTTTTTTGTACTATTTAACACAGGTATTTAGGTTTGTATAAATAAATAAGACATGTGAATAAAAAAACATTAACTTTGTATTTGTTATTACAAAATAATAAAGGTACCTAGTAGGCACTTTGAGATAAAAAAATAAACAAATTTCTGGTTAACCTTTTTATAATAAATATTTAATTAGGTAAATAATAAGTATTTTCTTCCATTTGGATCAGTCTCTTTTTTCCAATAAACATAATATATACAATTAACAATATATCTAAGTGATTAACAATAGGTAGTTTAAAAATAATAGGTTGGTAATTAGTTTTTTTCTACAATTTGGATCAGTCTCTTCTTTCCATTACTTAAAACCAAATAAACAATATTATATACAATTATCAATAGGTATATCTAAGTAATTATCACTACCTAGCTTAAAAATAATAAGTAATTAGTATTTTCTTTAATTTGTTACAGTCTTCTTTCTGTTTTAATCATATTGGAATAACCTAACCTAAAGGTACCTACCTAACTTATAATAACTTGTAATAAGTAACTTATAATAACGCATGCCTCATCATCTGAATTTTCACCTATATCAAAATCCTCAATACCTACCAAATAATTCATCATCATTAGGTACACATAGATGACATACAAAACTCTTTCTTCTTTGTCATCTACATCTAAATCAAAATCCTTCCTGTGTTCTTTTGGTATGCACTCTACATGGAATTGTTTTTTGCAACCATCACAATCTACCCATTGTCTTACTATATCTATTATAACTTCAGGGTTATATCGACACAAACACACAGCCAATCCTCATCTTCATCTTCTGCTATTCCACTTTTTTTTGTCACTCTTTTTTGTCTCTTTTTTAGCTACTATAATACTTTTTTGAACATAAATATAAATAATATAATATTTGAGATGTAAATTAAATAATTATTTTAATAAAAATCAAATAGGTAAACATTTTTTTATACTGTTATGTACTTCTTTGTTGGACAAGTAAAAATAAAAAAAATGAAAAAAAATGAACAGGTAAAAATAGCAATAGTATGGCAGTACCTACATTCATTTTATAAATTTTCATTTACAATTGAACTCTAATTGGTCACTATATTATAAAAAAAAGTTTCTAGAGTAGGTACTTAATTTTAAATTATAGTTATACTAAGAGCACTGAAGTTTGTTAATTAATTTTTAATATAACTATTAAACAATAAATAAATATTTTGTCAAAAATGTATCTAAATCCTTCTTATTACACAGTAGCTATAGTAATTTAATATATTATTCAAAATTGCAGTTATAGATACTAAATAATACTTACATAGAAAGTAGAAAAATGATTTTCACTTTACGTATCATTTTTCAAATTGACTGGAAATAGTTAAGCCCTAGTGGTTAGTTGTTACTATGAATTCTTTAATTCTTAATGTTATTAGATAATAAGAAAATTAATTAACAAGTATGTTGAAATGTTTTTAAGCAGTTAATTTCCACCTATATGAGTTTTGTAATAATATCATACTTATATGGATAATACTAGGTAGGTACCTTCCTAGTATACTCTATAGGTAGGTACTATTTTATAATATATATAATAAAGTAAAAATGTGTTTTATGTAAGGGCACCTAAAAGAATGCTCCAGGCGGCAGGTGGATACTGGGTATGATCATACCTAGTATACAAGTATTTTATATTATGCTAATACATGTAAGATTTTAAACCAATTGTACTAGGAAAAAATATAATACAAACACTAAATACCCATCAAACAAATTTAATGTACAATAATTTAAATACTAATTAGATATTACCATACTTTTACTTACCATGATTTATTTTGTAGTTGTCTTTGGACTATGCTTTAAAGTTTAACTTGAAATATAATGAAATATAAATATTTCATGAACTTAATATTTATGATTTGATATTCACTTTTATCAGTTATCAACTATCAGTTATAACTTTATAACTTATAAATAGCAAATAAGGGAACGTCGCGCCATAGAACAATCATATATTTATAAACACGGTATAGATGGTAACTTGTATTCTATACCCGTGGTATAACCTCAATCAAGTAATTAACCGAAAAATGTATCCAATTTATAACGCGCGCCATAATTTCATAACACGCACCATAATTTCATAACGCGCACCACAGAAATAACACATTTATATATCCCGAGTCGGTACTACTGTAAGCTGTTATTTATTTTATCACTGTGTTATGTAATGTGGTATCGTAACGTTAATGGTCGATATTTACCACATCTCAATACTAGCCACCCAGCACGCCTTTATCTTTACCGTTTTATAGGAAAGTGGCAATAATTCGAAATCGTTAATAGTTGTATTATAATATACCAAAGATAGGTTAATTGCACTTACATTCCCGTGGACATTTAAAAACTAACATGTATATTTAATGTTTACTTAACGCTCTGATGGGAATATTATTACTATAGACGTCATGCAGGATGGGTAAAGCGCTCCTAGCGGACTATGAGTGAACTTTTATCGGGTCACACTTCAAGTACATTGTACATAAACCATAGTAGCATATTGTAGTATAACACACATGAATTCAGTGAAATTTATTTACAATTTGTTTTATTTTATTTCAATTTTCAATTATAATAATTAAAATGGCTCAGTCAAAATCAAAAAACATGTGCTGTGTAGTGAACTGTTCCAACACATACAAAAACTTCAAAACACCTCAAATTCTTTTCATTTCCCAATAGACAGTATGAACAGGAATTGAAAAAAAAATGGATTAGAGCTGTAAACCGTTTAGAGTAAGTTACCAAATTTTTAGATAATAAGATAATAAGATAATAACTCATTAAACAAAATACAATTGTCATAACTCACACACTCATTCTTAAGTAGGTACAAAAATATAATCTATTTAACACTTTCAACGCCGCGTGTGATTTCGGCAATTATACTGCGACGCCGCGTTGTTTATCCCGTGACGCGTTTACGCGTCAATGGCATTAGAAGCATAACTCTATTAATTCGTAAAATTGAAAAACATTTTAATATTACTTTTTAACAGCTTTATTGTTACCTTTTATGTATAAAATACTTAGACAGTACATACACGTGTTATATGACATATAATATATGAATATAAAATTTCCGAATACAAAATAATAACCATAAAATAAATTGAAAAATGTGTAATAAAATAAAATAAAAATTTGTTTATCATAATTATATCATAAAACTAATGATTTACAATCTTTGTAAAATGTTTTAAAAAATAAATAAATATATAAATCATTAAAAATTACAAAATTTAAAAAAACATATTATTTTGCGTGATAATTTTCGAAACAGGATCCTAAACATAGAGGTGGATTATGTGGACAGAGAGAACAGTAGTATGATGTATCTTTGCGTTTACCAATTTCTTTACAGTAACTACATCGTTTGCGTTGAACTCTTGTCGTTTTTTCGCTTTTTGGTAAGAGTTGTAGAGTATGTACATTTGGAACTGTAGTCGGTAATTTAGTTAGAATTTCATATTGTTTTTCTCCAAGTTCACCAGTTTTATCATTTTTTTTTAACAATGAACGTATTATATTCAGCCGAAAATTATAAAAAGGTATTTTACGTTCATTTTGACAATATAAAAGATAAGAATTGAGAAGTAGCTGTTGTAAAATGTGAATACCAACTTTCTTGTACCATCGAAGAGTTTTTCGTTCACACGGGTAGTAGGACAGCAGTTGTTCTTGACGATCTACACCTGACATATAATCATTATATTTTATTATTGGCAATGGTTTTTTTTTTTTGTCTCCCCGTTTTTTTTGTGTATCTACCATATCTGCAGTCCATTCTGTTGATATGCCCAAAACATCCCTTTTGTCCTTCCACTTGAATACACAGATCCCGTTATATGAGTACTTCGATATATTTTCTCCTTTTTTTAATTTTTTTTTAATAATGTCGCTTGGATTTTTTTTCCTATTTGAACGCAATGTGCCGGTACAATAAGTATTTTTTGAAATTAGTGTCTGAGCTAAATTAATGCTATTATAGTAATTGTCCATGTAAAGCGAATGACCTTTGAACAATTTTCCTTCCATAAGGTTTATAACTACGTTTTCCGTATGACTATTAGAATGCGGTTGTTCAAGCTGTGACAGTTTTTGTCCAGTATAAATCATAATTTTTAAATTCAGGCCATTTGGCTCAGCTAACATATATAATTTGATCCCAAATTTATGTCTTTTTCCCTGTATATACTGTCGAAAAATCAATCTACCACGCCATAATATCATTGACTCGTCTATAGATAAATTTTTACCGGGATAATACACCTCATCCATTTTATTATTAAAATATTCCACAATTGATTTAATTTTAAAAAGTCTATCATTGGGGTCAACAGCGTCATGGCTAAAATGTAACACTCGAAGAATTAATAAAAAACGATTTCTACTCATATGTTTTTTGAAACATGGAATATTAAATAGTTCATCTTGTTTCCAATAGTCCTCTAGTTTATTTAAACGTATTGTTCCAGTATGATAAAGTAGTCCCAAAAATACTTTCAGTTCAGTGGTAGTTAAATCTTTCCAATGAGTTATCCTAGATTTGTCAGACGAAAGACTAAGAACTTCAACGGCATACAAATTAGTTTCTTCTACTATAAAATTATAAAAATCATCAGATACTAGCAAATCAAAATAATCGATAGGCTCATGCCCTTTCGGCTGTACTCTCAACCCTGCATTTCCTATAAACGGAATTAATGGGACCTGTACTGGATTAGAACTCCAATGCTCAGCCGATATGCTATGTCTTATTTCGGGTATGTCTGCCTCCGTCAATAAA
>NW_019100984.1:0-20033 GCF_001856785.1 Myzus persicae | reverse complement strand
AAGTACTTCTGAAGGTTTACGTGTAACACTGAACTCTTGTATTGAATTAACAGATTACTTAATAGACAAATTTGGATTTAAATATGTTCTATCTGGAAAAATAAACCAAGATGCACTTGAAGTACTTACAATACAGTGTAAACATTTTATAAATTTATACTAATATCTATTTACATTTTACAGAGATTTTTTGGTACAGTTCGAATGGCATCTGGGGCTAATGACCACCCTGCCACCCCTACCTTCCTTCAAGTATATAAATTACTTTCTGTATATTCTATTATAAAACCTCCAAAATATGGCAACTGTTCTATCAATATTATGGACCCTGGATCCAATCTAATACGTTTATCAGACATCAAGAGTATATATCATAATGATAAAAAATCACCGACAGCCTTAGAAAACTTGAAAAACAAGCTAGATACATTAATTGACGATGGAACATGGGAATTCACTGACATCATTGAACATGATTATGCTCATGCACAAGTAATTGACTGCTTAAAATATTATATCACCGGTTACTTGTGTTTTCAAATTGGCAAAAAGACACAATGTGTTATATGCAAGCAAGCATTTGTCACACACTTGCCACCTATAAATAATGTTAATGCAGCAGAATTAACAAATTTAAAATCAAAAGGAAAACTTACTCACCCAAATATTATATTTTTTAAATTCATAAGTGCTGTAGAAGATTGCTTCATGAAAAATATTAAAAGCCCAGACGTCTATAATAAAACTGTAGATGATTTAATTGAACATTTTCAAAGATTTAATTTTCCATGTCCCGAACACAAATATGAGATTTTTGCCTATGCAATTAAGTATTACTTGAGTATGCGAATGAAACAATGGTCAAGAACAGTGAATCGGGAAATTGTTAAAACGAACACAAAGAAGAAAAAACTAGCAAAATTTTGTACAACATAGTTTTAAACAAAATATTGATAGGAATTACATTTTAATTAATTTAACATAAATTTTAAACATTAAACCATAACGACTAAAATTTTAAAAATCGTATATTTATTATTTATTTAAATGTTGACTACTTATATTATCATGTCAAATATTGTGTAGTTTTATAAACCGCTAGAGCGCAGCAGAGCGCCCGTTCCGGTTTGCTCCTTAATAAAAGCGTTTTTGTAAGTATGTATTTTCAGTTGAGTTGCACGGGCCTGATCACTGGTGTTCAATATTTGATACCATTATCAAGTAATTTCATTAGTTATCACACTTGTGAAAATAACTGTAAGAAATCGGCAGCATAATTCAAGGAGAACATATTTTAATTGTCTAATTAACTAATACATTTTAAGAGCTTTAAAAAATATGTGAAATAGCTTTATATCTTTAACACATAATGTTTGCATAATCATAATGATTTATATATCATTTGAAAGATATATTAGTTGACAATTAATTATAATTTTTGTTATCACTCTAATGTAACTAATGCATGATAATGTATGGAGGTAAAACAATTTTATTGATATTAGGTTAACATGGGAACCTAACTGATCAATATTCATTGTATAAAAAGTGTAATTTATATTTAAGAAATTTTTTTTTTTTCTCATAAGATATTTAAGTTTTTAATTTAAGAATATTTTATGATTTATCTCTGTTGTTGAAAAGAAATAGGTTTAAGTTCCTTACTGTAATTTAAATCATCATGTGATATTTATCAAAGAGTGAGACTGATCAATATTCATTATATATAAATTGTTATTTATATTTAAGAAATTGTTATGTTTTTTTAATAAGACATTTAAGTTGTTAGTTCAATAATATTTTATGATTTATCCCTGTTATCTGGTCTCAGATTGTCTGTTGATTTTTTTAATTTGTATCAATAAATGGCTCAAATTGTAACAGTAAAGTTACCAGTACCCCTACCACAAGAAGGTAATGATTTCTTTTCCAAGATTACTTTCCTGCGTTTGCTGCTGTTCTCTATAGCGGAATTCAAATGTTTGTATAACGTAGCATCACGTTTAGCTGTAAACTTCACCAACTCCAAAAAATTTCCTTTGTTTAAATTGTCTTCATCGTCCCACTTATATAAGCTTTGGGAGTTTTTAGGACCTCCGAATGGCAAATTTTGACGACCAAGAAATTTAACTATTTCAAAGACTTCATTTAAAACATGGATATTATCTATTATTTGATTTTTTTTTAACGCCATTAAATTGTTATTGATACCAAATTCAATAGATTTATCATTAGATGATTGAATAAAGGCTTTTACTTATCCTGTGAGTTGATGATTCTTCATGTATTTTAACAACTTCATGAATATGTTTGAAATGTTTACATCCGTTAGAAAATGTAGTAGCAGATGAACTAAACGCAATGCAAGTCGGACAGTATATTGCTTTGAGCTCACTATTAACACATAGCACTGATAACCACTTTCGTGCAATTTTTTTGTCATCTGGTGTCTTTCTAAAATAAAGCTTTTGTAGATCTAGTTGGATATTACTGAAAAGTGATGGCTGAATAAGATGTTGTTTAACAAAGTTTATTTTTTAAGGATATCAGCATTGTTGTCTAGTTTAAATGACTCTTCATTAGATGGCACATGATAATCAAGAGATTCAACTTCCTAAAATATATGTTTCAATCATTTTAATGATATAGAATATAATATACTAATATCAATCTAAATATAAAAGTTTAATTAAAGAACATTTTAAGTGCATTTCATACTATAATTTTTCGCATTTTCAATAAATTTTTTAAGGTTTTTTAGTGCACTAAATTCATAACCCTAATTATAACATTAACTATTAACTTTAATTCAATTAACTATTGTTTTATATATAATTACGCTCTTTTTTTTTTGTATAACAAAGTTTTGTGATTTTTAAGAGGTGCTATTATTAGAAATAAGGTAGAAGAGGGATGTAAAAGTGTAAAAAAAAAATTGAAGGTGTAAATGATTTATTGAATTGGGTATAATTAGAAATAATACTGAAGCATATTTTATAACAATTTAAGGGGGCCCTATTATTTCACAATTCAAGCCACAAGCACTGTTTTTTTAAGTGTATTTTTTAAAGAATAACAAGTATTTAAAACCAATATATTTAATTGTTAAGAGGACGCTACACCCGCATGTGTTGTCTCCGTCTTACAAAGGAACAACATAGCAAAAACTGTTTTGCACGGGGCAACTTTTATCTTTCTGTGTTTGTAGTAGTGGCTCCAAAATTTCTGAACATATCGAGTAGAAAATTATCTATGCAACAGCGTGCCTATATTTTAGATAACATAAATACAGTAAAAATTATTTGCTTCTAAACATATTGTTTTTTTGTTTTTTTGTTTTTTTCATTTGCTTATAAAAAATGATTGGAAAGTGTAATTAAAAAAAAAGCACGCTGTTGCACAGATAAAGTTCTTCTTTACGTGTTGTGAAAATTTGGTAATTCTACAACAAATATGGTGCGAGAAAAGTTGTCCCGCGCTAAACAGTTTTTGCTATGTTGTACATTTGTAAGACGGAGACAGAACATTCGGGTATGGCGTCCTCTTAATAATTTTTAAAAATTACCATTTATCTGTAGTTGTGCCTGTTTGATTTTTAGTCATAGTAAATGCTAAATTTGAATCAATATCAGTATCTCTTATTCCCAGATAGCAATTAGAAAATATTTATATTGTAAACATATGTTTTCTTTATGTTCTTGGAAATATTTTGTTTAAACACCTTTTGACAGTATGTTTTTATTATATGAAAAAAAAATAATTAAAAATAATATTTGAAACATATTTTAATAATATGTTTTTCACATACTGAAGAATTTTATTGTAGGAAACATCAATATATGTTATATTATATGTTATTGACAACGTTTATATAAAATTATTGATAACATATGTTCTTGTAAATATTGTAACAATGAGTTTATTTAATGGATAATAAAATATTTTAAGGAACACTAAGTAAAAATATTGGGAAAATATATTTATTTATATTATTGATAACATATGTTATTGTAATTATTGTAACAATGTGTTTATTTAATGGATAGTAAAATATTTTAAGGGACATTAAGTAAAAATATTGCGACAATATAATATGTATTTATATTATTGATAACATAATATATTATTATGTTCTGGTAGAGAATAGAGATTGTGATTATGTGTTTATTAAGTAGACTGTAGACTGGAAAATATTTGAAGAAACATCAAGTACAAATATCAATATGGTATTAATATTAATTATTTGTATTATCGGTGTAGGTACCAATTGTAATATAAGCGAGTATAAGTCTAATATAACATAAATATATTTTAAGGTAGCATGTTTCTATTCACTTCGATGGACTGTATTTTTATTTATTTCCTGTAAACACTGTGTTTTAGCAGTATACTTGTATATATAGTATAATTATTTATTAAACAAATTTTACTTTTAATTTATTATGTATATTATAGTGTTGTACCCCTATCTAAGGGTGCCCATCAATCAGAACCTAGGGGATGACAATAACATAAAAATAGCTAAGAACCAACCAACAAAATTGTTTTTATTAAATAACAGAAAATAGATACACAACATAGATAAACGATATGTACCAGCTATATTCTATGTATGTAATTTTATGTCATGTTTATCATCAGTGAAAATAGTTTATTATTACAATTTAAAAAAAAATACTATCATTTCACATATTATGTCTAGTGGGGTAACAGGTCACCCCCTTTATTGCATCTCCTAGAGTCATGGGTGTCTCTGTAACCAAAATATCAAAATGTTAGTATATAATACACATTTGTTGGCAATTTGTTCTAAACAAATTATGGTTTGTCTATATGTAAGCCCCATGACAGTAATAATTATCTTGAAAAGTTTATACATGAAGCAAAAGATTTAATATTAAATGGGTTATAGTTGGAAAATATAATATACACAGTATCAATTAGAACATTTTGCTGTGATTCCCCTGCTCGTTCGTTTGTTTTAAAAATTAAAGGACACTCAGGTTTTTCTTCATGTACCCGGTGTTTTCAAAGGTGAATATTTAAATTATAGAACTTGTTTTCCATATGTAGAAAGATAGTGTCGGTTGAGAACTCGTGACGGTAGCTATGGCATCATGTAGCTATGGTTCAAAAACAACATCTCATTAGAGAATTTATTACTTCAAATTTAATTGAGCTTCCTAATTTTGATATTGTTAAATGCTTCCCATTAGATTACATGCATTTAGTTTTATTAGGAGTTATGCGTAAACTACAACATCTTCGGATGCATACAGGTCCTCTCAGAGTACGCCTAAATGGTAAAAAAATTAATGATATAAGTAGATTATTAGTAAGTCTGAATATATACATCCCTAGTTTTTTTTTTTAGAAAGCCTAGAATAATTCAAGATGTTTTTCGGTGGAAAGCCACTGAGTTAAGACAGTTCCTATTATATACTGGCCCTGTGGTTTTAAAAAATGTATTACCAGAAGAATGTTATGATAATTTTATGTCATTGAATATTGCTATGATAATTCTTTTGAGTAAAAATCAAAGTAATAAAATAGAATATGCTGATAAATTGTTACATTATTTTGTGAAAAGTTTTCAAAATATATACGGAGACCATTTTGTTTCATACAACATACATGGTTTGTTACATATAGTAAATGATTACAAGCAATTTGGTCCTCTTGACTTATCTAGTTGTTTTCCTTTTGAAAATCACATGAAAATATTAAAATCTGCCTTACGAAAATCATCAACCACTACAACAAATTAATCGTAGGTACAACGAAAATAATTGTTCTATGGATACCGAGATTTTCCCAAAAACAAGTAAGCCTAAAAGAAATACTCACCAACAAGGACCTATGTTAAATAATTTTAAGTATTCTAGTCAGTTTTTATTTTATAAATGGAGTAATTTCACTATACATATTAAACGATTGGCAGATAGATTTATACTTACTAATAAAAAAGAAATTGTAAAAGTTGTTAATATAGCTCAATTAGCAGAACCTAAGAATAAAATAATAATTGGATATAAGTTTTTAAAAAAAGTTGATTTTTACAATAACCCAATTAATTCTTCTAAATTAGATATTTGGATCGTTCAGGATTTATCAAATGTTCTACAGCATTGGGAACTAACCGATATTAAATAAAAAATGTTAATTCTAGTTCTTGCAAATTAAAATATTGCTATGTCTATTTTACATTCAAATGTACAATAAAAAAAATCATTAAATTATAAATATCCTAAAATGTCTGTAGGTATTATATTATATAAATATATTTATTGTAATTAAAATGTAAAACTACACAAACCTACACAATCTTTATAATTATTATTTTAAGCCTTAAAATTTAAGGTATACTTAGACTTTAGGTATATCATCTTACATATAACTATATGACTATATAACTATATAACTCATATGAGCAACATTTTACTGCAATTAATTATAAATAGGTATTTAATATGAAGGTAAGTATTTTGCATTAAATTAAGATAATTTAACTACCTATTGGTATAATAAATGGATTGCAAGTATAAATTTATTTTATTTATTATTTTTATAACTTTTTTTTCATAGACAATGTGGTCGATTGTCATATTCATTGAATCAAATAGTGGCTGCTATACCAACTCAATGGTATTCTAATGGCATGTGCGCTTGGCCTAAATCACATGTTAGAAACAAAAATAAAATGGTCGAGTTGCGTACACCATCAAATTCTTTCGATTTTGATTTTTTTGAAGCTGGAAGATTGGCGGCTGACCAACCCATTGGTATGTATAATTTTAATTTTTAATTTTTTTAATTGGCTAGATATAGTAAAAATAACAATGATGATAAATTAAAAAAAATTCAATTATGCTATTTTTTTTTTAATATGACCTCCTTTTCAGAGTCTTTAACAGAAGCGAAACAAAAAGCAAAATTGGGTCAATTAACGTCAGATTTCTCATCTTCAGAATCTCATAAAAAAAAGAAAAAAGAACACACTTTGAAAAGATCATGGAACAATTCAAAACTAACAAAAAAATTGCCTAGGTCAAATAAAAACCCTATTTTCACAAATATTTCAGGTAGATATCAATTTAATTTTAAAAAAATTTTATAACAATGTTTTTATTTTGTGTTTTCTCATTATACTTGTATTGTAATTAATACCTATATTAAACTATTATATAGATAGTGATAATGGGGAAGATACCTGCAATGATGACAGTGATATTGACAAATCGTATGATCCAAATGTTACTAAAGACAGTGAGTGTACTATTATACTATTACCTCGACTATTACTATATATTGTTTATATTGTATTAAAATTAAACCAACTGTATTTTAATAATTTGAATTAAAATCTAATTTTGGATGATGAAATAATTGCAACATTTAAATTTTTATAGGCAATAATGAATCATCAGATGATAATGAATCAATTATTTCTACCATTTTAAACAAAAAAGACTCCGAAACACAGCTGTTAGGTGCATTGAGACAAACAGATGCAGAAGCAGAAATAATCCACGATATACCAGGTATATTATAGTTATATTACTGTATATTATATTATATGTTATGTTTAGTTTTCTCAGTATATAAAAATGCGCAATAAAAATTAAATAATTTAATGTATTGTAGATTTTAACATCTTAAGTGACAATAATAATGAGCAAATAGGATATTGTACTCCATCAACAAGTAAATCAGCTACAATGGAATTCGTAATGCAGAAGCCAACATCAAAATCTGTTTCTACTCCTTCTGCAGCTGTAATAACATCGTCAAATACTGGTATTATAATAGCTGTGTAACTATAATTGTTTTCATAGATTAAATCATGTATTACACTATATAATATTTATGTATTTGTCTTGTTTTAGACTTTGAAAATTTTGTTAAAACCACATTAACAAATTTAAAATATGAATTTTATAATATATTGCCAAGTTCAATTAGGTAATTCCTATTTTATAGAAATATTTTATTTTTATTTGCTTTGACAGACAAAATATTTTAGTATTTAATTTTATTACACGCTATTGATAAAAACTGTATACATATTCGTAAGATGAATTTATTAATAGTTTATTTAATAATAATATTACCGAACAGTGTACACCTGATTTAGAAATAAATATTGAATACTACTAAAATGCTAAATAATATTGTATTCTAATAATAATACAATAATATTTAAAAGCATATCATTTCATTTATTAAAATAACTCGCAAACTGTTCTCGAATTTCAAATGCAGCCGTATTTGTCCTTCGATTAGTCGATCTCATGTCCGATAAAGCTCGAATAGTTTCAGTTTGCTCCTCACTTTCAATGAATGTGTTATTATTTTTAATCATAATGTAGTTATGTAGGCAGCATGCAGCTTTCACAATGCATTCGGCAGTTTTAACATCCGTTTCTATTGATCTGAGGAATACTCGCCACTCCATGGCTAATATACCAAACGCATTTTCGACCACACGGCGCGCTCTGCTTAATCGCATATTGAACTTTTTCTTTTTTATGTCACTTATCATAGTGGCTTTAGGGTAAGGTCTCATCAAATAAGTTTGGAGAGCAAATCCTTCGTCACCAATGAATACGTGGGGAACAGGATTATCGGTACCTGGAAGTGGCTTCGAAGGTAGAATAGTTTTTCCATCAATGTACTGCCGAAAAAAAGCGGAATTTTCGAAAATAGCGTTGTCGCTGTGACGCCCATAGCTGCCAATATCAACTACCATAAACTTGTAAAACGGGTCTACTACCGCTAAGAGAACGATGGAAAAAAAATTTTTGTAGCAGAAATAACTTGAGCCCCTATTACTAGGACATTTTACTTTAATGTGCTTTCCATCAATGCTTCCTAGGCAGTTAGGAAATCCCCAAACTTTTGAAAATCCCTCCACAGCTTCATTCCATATCTGTTCAGAAGGTGCAGGTAAATAAGTTGGATGTAGATTGTTCCAAATTTCTTGACACACTTCTTTTATAATTTTTGAAACAGTAGATCGTCCCGTTCGAAAAGAAAAAGCAATACTTTGGTGGCTGTCACCGGTAGCTAAATATCTAAAAAATTAATAAAGATTCATAAAATACTTTTTAGATTCTTAGCGGAGCGATGAATGTATTGATTTTACAATGATGTGTGCTTTTTTTTACATTTTTATAAAATTTTATTTGTTGGGTAAAAAAGTTTGAAAATTTAATACGAAGCTCCTAATATATTGTTACAATAATAGTTGAAAAATATTTAAAATACATAGGCACGATTTTTTTAAAAATCATTTTAAGTTCAAATTTAGACAAAATTTATCAAATTTTAAATTTTAAATTATTTTGTAGTTAAAAATGTATAAAATGTTCAACTTTTAGTTATGGATTGAAAATTTAAAACTTAGTTATGGATTGAAAATTTAAAACTTAGTTATGGATTGAAAATTTAAAACAGGGTTCAACGTAAATATGTTATAATATATTAATAACTTTATTCACAATAATATCGATTAATATACTTAGTAATATCATAGGTAGGCTGACTGACCGTCTTCGCTCAGAATCATTTTTCTTATACAATGATATTATATCATTGGATACAAATTTAACACAATCCATTACAGTTAGTCACTTGTAACCTACTGTACAGCAGAGCGACTCCCACTTACCCACCTTTTTTTAATATATTATTGTCTTTTGTAATTGTAATCTCTCTATTTTATTTTATTCTATTCAACCTCGTATTGTTTTAATATTTTTCAGGTGAATTGGCCAAAAGTAAATGGAAAAATTTGCGTGATTCCTATATGAGATTCAAAAAAAGTGTAAAAGGAGAAACAGGGCAAGCTAAGAAATACCATAAATGGCCATGGAGTAGCCACATGGAATTTTTAGATGATATTCTCAAATTTCGTCCTCCAGGCAGTAATATACCTGATATGTCAATAGGATCACCTAATAGACCAGAAACACCACCACAGACGGCACAGAGTTCAGATACACATGAAAGTATTATTTCTCCAAGTACCACACAAATGCCACCCCCTTTAACACCACGGAAAAAACTTAAGTTACATCATGAAGTTAATGTCTTTGAAAAAGTTATCGACTATTTGCAAACAAAAAAAAGAACACAACTTGACGGTACTGATCATTTGTTTTTAAGTTACGCGGACACTTTTAAACAATTTCACCCTCAAATACAAGCTGAACTTAAGATAGAGCTTGCAACATTATTCGCAAAAACTGAACTAAGAGAGCTACGTGAGCAAGTAAGACCAATATATTATAGTGACAATTCAGCTACTAGTTCCCCAAATTCTCAGTATAGTTTTGAATCACAGAGCCAGCCAGATAATCTTTCTTATACAACGACGAGGGATGTTTATGAAAATGCGAGCAACATGGTTATTGGATTAGGGTTGCCTAACCCTAATCAATATATTAATTAAGAAATTTTACTTTCTAATGTTAAAACTAATATGTTTTATTTAAACTTTTTTTTACTTTAAAAACATTAATAAACTAAAAATAACTAAGATATTACACAATACTTTTCAATTTTAATAAATGAATAAGGTATTATCAATTTTTTTATTTTTATCTATCTTATAATAAATGTATTTATATTTATTATTAGTTTAATTTTTGTTATATGTTATTTTGTGAAATTTGCCTCAAACAAATAGTTAATCTTTCTCTTGACTCGATTGGTTCTCTCAAGTTTGTTGGCAATTTTGAAATATTTACTTTTACTAGGTCATGTAATTCCTCGAAACACTCTCGTGACATGCGAAAATATTGAAAAAAACGATCTTCATGTGATTGAAGTTCAATACAAAGACGATGGTATTCGCCAAATGATTTTCTTTTCGTATTTATTTCATGCACCCAACATCGTCTTTTTCTTTTATTTTGAAGGGCGAGTAGAAGAAGAAGTTGCTCTTCGTCAGAACTTGACATATTGAATAAATAATAATATAATGAAAAAAACACTGAAAAATATCGTTGATTTGTAACTATATGACTACAACCGCAGGTGGATATGTGACTGGCAAATATCATGTTTTTAGGCTAGACCGCTTATGAAACAAACGCATGGTGAGTGGCGTCACCAGATCGCTGACCGCCGCGACAGACCCGCGTTCTGTGTGCCCGAGCCTTTAACGTTTCGGTAGTGATAAGCTTTTGAATGATAAGAGTGGTTGTTGTATTATGGTATAACAGCCGTTACACAGTGACCAACTTTAGGTGGTGTTGCATAGCAAGTCGAGGGATATTTTCGATTTGCGGAGCGGAGCGACGGCGCCGGGGAGCGTAGCGACGAGTGCCGCTAACAAGGCATCACTGTAAATTATTTCGAATTGGTGGTGTCACTGCTGGATCTCTGGTATATTCTGGTACGAGTTGTGGTGGTATATTTAAAGACGAAACGGTGGCGGCGAAGTGTCCTAGACCCTCATAGTGTCATCTGGTTTTAAGCACACACCCACACACATATACACACTTATACACCCACCGCACACTAGCACTCTCTAGTCTTGATCGGCGATCCCGTCCACTTCTACAGAGTCGCTATACATAATATATACACACTTATTACACAGGTCGGTGCGTACGGAGTATTTTGGTGACCGGGAGTCGCGGACTATTATTGTTCGTCCCCGGCCCGTACCGTACAACTCCTTTTTCCGCATCATTCGTTTGTAAAAATTGTTTACCGTCATATGTTTTTATATCCATGGTTTGTAAAATATCATGCACTTCTTGTCTATTTTTGGGTAATTTTGGACGTACTAAGGTTCGAGCTTGAAGCATATTATGTTTGATGTATTTAACATCTTGCGTTGTAATTGAATTTGTTGAATTTTCCCTTAAGTACATATGCAACAATTTAGAAGGGCGTTCACATATACTTTCGATGGCTTTTCTTTTCAGTCCATTACTAATAATTTGGCGTTCAAGTTTGTTTTCTTCATCTGGATTGTGGCTATGATTAAGACTGGACGATTCCCGTACAACATTTTCGTTTTTACAAATTCTTTCATAAGCTGTGCATCCCCGTTTAGTACATTTGAATCGTTTAAATTCATTTTGGAGAAACTTATGATAGCTAAATTTAAACTTATTTATTATAAAAATTAATTCTCCCTTTTCACTTAACATTTTTTCGACCGAATTTATTTTATATTATATATAATATGTAGGTACGAAATGTGACAAATTGCAATGAACTGCGAGCGATTGAGACGAACTGCGATTATTGCGACGGATTGCGACGAACTAATGATATGTGATATGATTATGACCATTTATAATGCGTTATCGGGTTAACGATTAGATAATTGCAAACAGTATATCCGGCCCTGTGTCGCTAAATATATTAAAGTCTTCCAACTTTTATATTATGAGAACCACTTGTTGAAAATTATATTGGGAGCCAATTCAATGTTCGATGAGGTACTTTACCCAATATTGGGAGCCAATTCAATGGTCACCATCTGTATATTTTTTGTATAGGTAGTACAAATTATATAATAATATAAAGTCGTTAATATGTTACAATTATTTTGAAGTTAAAGTTGAAAGGGTGTATGGTGTCCCGGGGCCCAATTGATCCTTAATCCGGGCTTGATTACATAACAAATTGTTTAAATATGTTTACTTAGGTACCTATTTGGTTCTACCAAGGATTCAAGAAATTGTAGTTGTTTATCATAAGCATATTCCCTTTTTTTTTTTGAAGCTGATCCAGACTTCAATAGTTTTTTGTTTGCCATTGATCTAATTTTTGCATCCCTTACACTTTTCCACCTTTGTTGGGCTTTATCAACTATAATATGTAGGCAAAAATGTAATAATATAGGTACTAAATAAATAAAATAAACAAAATAACAACTGTTGTAATTGTAATTTTATTTTATTAAATACATTTCTGTAGGTACCTATTTATATTAATACAAAAAAAATTGAGAACTCTCTCTGCTGTATAGTGGAGGCGGAGCTTATTTATTGTACTTATATCTAAAACCGTTTAATATTAAACCGTAATTTTACGCATGCATTTAAAAATGCATTAATAAAAAATGTGTTCTATCATACAAATGTTTTATTTGACTTTCGCTAGTTTTTTTTTAAATTATTGTAAGAAAAACTTGTGGACAACCTTAAATTAAATTTTTAATATTAACTTTCAAATTATATTATCGAATTTTATAAAAAAAAACACAAAATATTCGAATATTTCAAATGCTTATAAATAGCTGGAAAATTAAAGGAAAATTAAAAAAAAAATTTGATGTTTTAGTTCTATAGTTTTTTTCTATGCTTATAAAAAAATTGTGATCTACGATTTTTGATTTTTTTTTAATGGCAATATATGCACAAATTTTCAAAACTTTTTGGCCAGTCAAATTGTTTTTTATAGACGTTTCAAAATATTATATTGAATTTATAGGTTATTGAAACAATTTTGTTTTTTTTTTATTTAAGGTACTTGGCATCAGGTAATACATTTACTGATCTACAGTATTCATATATAATGGGAATATCTACAATTAGTGGTATCGTTGAGGATATATGTGAAAAAATTTGGAAAATGAAATCTGAAGGCATACCTCTACCTACGGAAAAAAAATGGAGAGAAATTTCTTTGGATTTTGAAAAAAATTCTAATTTCCCTAACTGCATCGGTGCATTAGACGGGAAACATATTCGCGTTATTAAGCCTATCAAAAGCGGTTCACTTTTTTATAACTACAAACATTATTATTCTATAGTGTTGATGGCAATTTGTGATGCAAATTATTGTTTTACATTTGTTGATGTTGGAGCATGTGGAAAATTTAGTGATTCGTCTGTCTTCAAAAATGGAAAATTTTTTGAAAAACTTGAAAATGAAACATTATCTATACCTCGACCTAAACTTCTACCAAGAGATAACGAGAATGGTCCTTTACCTTATGTAATTTTAGCCAACGAAGCTTTTGGAGTTTCTAAAACTATTTTAAGACCATATGCTAGAAGTAACTTAAATTATAAAAAAAAAATTTTTAATTACCGTCTATCACCGGCTAGAAGGTATATTGAATTTAGTTTTGGAATTTTATCCAACAAATGGAGGATTTTTCATAGACTGATGAATACAGGCGTTGAACTTTCAACAAAAATCGTAAAAGCTTGTTGTGTACTTCATAACTTTGTTCGTGTAAGAGATGGATATCAATTTGCCCATACATTGAGTATACAAGGTTTTGAAACTTCAAATGATACAATAGATACACAAAACAGATCCGGCAATACAATCAGAGACATGTATGCAAATTATTTTTTGACTGATGAAGGAAAAGTCGAATGGCAAGATAAGATGATACATTAAATTTGTTTTTTTCCCTACAATATTAGTTATTACTATAACATCATTTTTTATTTTACTTATTAAACTTATATTATAATAAACTTGTTTAACTATACCTACCTATAGTAAGATACATTAAAATATAACAGTTTTTTTGTAAAGTATCAGCTAATGTTGGTGCTGATAAGTAGTATAATAAATATACTAATTATGGATGTAAGTAGTACTCATATGTCTTTTTTTTATGCTTATATAATTTAATAATAACTACATAGTTCTTAGGATTAGTATTATATTATTTCTGTATTAACTATACCGATCTGTATATAATTATACAATTAATAAAAAACTAATCAGAGTATTAACATAAATATTAAAAATATGAATAGTTGTTTTTCATAAGAATTACGTACAAATATAAATAATTAATTAATAATATAAAATGGAGATTTTTCTGGAAAACATGTTATAAAGTAGTAAAACGTGAATATTAACCATATGTACTTGGAGAATTATTTAATACCTACTATCTAATAGGTACACTTGGGGAGCCGTAAATACACGGAAAATAATTAAACGGACTGTCAGATTGCGGAATTCTTGTGTCAAGTTACGGACCGTCAAATTACGGAAATAAAAATACCGCTAACCGTCAGATTACGGACCGTCAAATCCCGGAATTAAAAAATGTACGGACCGTAATATGACGGAAAACCTTAATATCACGGACCGTAATATGGCGGAAAGTAAATACATGGACAGTAATATGACGGACCGTCACATTACGGAAATTGAAAAAGCTAGTCACCTTGTTTTTGTTTTCGGAAACAGCACAAGATAGCGGTGTAAACTTTAGGTCCCCATAGCGGGATGTGATAGATAAGAATTTGGACCCCGTGATAAGAATTTATAGCTGATAAGTGATAATCCTTAGATCATATCATAGAACAATATAGAAGCGAAACTCGATCAGCTGATTGTGGTCTTGGTTACCTATGATCTGAAGTCTAAACCTACGAAAAACATGAAAACGGTTCCACGCACCAACATGATGTTAGACCCTTGGTTACCAATATTATGATGATCATATACAATGGATGGAGCTTAGATCATATTATACTAGTATATGATCAAAGGGATGGAGTCATACCATATTACACGTATTAAAACATTGCAAAATCAAACTAAAACCTAATATGCTATCTACAAGTTACAACAATCTCATTCAAACCTTCCTAACTCAAATGTCTCAAATCATGTAAGTTCTGTTTAGTATTAAAACTTCTAGGTATAATGTATTACTTATCGGTTATCATACATCTCAAAGAACTTAACAGATACATCACAACAACAATTATTTATCTTACAAAGTTGCAGTCAAGTATGGATTGACCACCCGGGGTTTTGTAATTGTTTACTGTTACACATAGGCGTGCACAGCCCGTTCTGGCAGAGTGGGCTAATCATACTTGAAACAAATTATTTAAATATAGTTTATTTATTTATTCATAAAAAGGGCTAGGAATATAGCATTTGCATGTTTTTTTTTCTTTAAGTCCAAATTGATTGGTTGTGATTGCTTCACGATTTGGCTTATCCTCAATAAATAAAACCATTTTTTGTTTGCATACCTATTTCATAGATTTAAGAGAATCATGTTAATTTTGTTGGTATAAATATAGATAGATACCTATGTCTCTTTCACAACAATTCACTTCATCTAATTTTGACATCTGGTAGACAAAAACTTACTAATTTATAAAACTTTATTACAAATTATAAAATCCAATAAATAAATACTAAAAATAAAACATTTGAATAAAACAAACTAACAAATTTTGTATTTTTTGAATTTCATATTTTTTACTATAATTGAACTCTACTTTAGGTGATTGACATTTTCTTATTAATAGATACAATAAAATAAAAAAAGGTTAAAATGTAATTAAAAAAATTAATTTACATTTTCAATAATATGCTTAAATAATTTTTAGAAAACAAAATTCCTCTTGCTTATTGAATTTATGTTTAAATATTCACTAGACTGAAAGATTAAAATATCATATCACATCACTGTCCGGCTGTCTATATTACTATATTGATAAATATCTCACCTTTGATTACTAAACATGGTTTGTTTGTTTAAAATAAATAAAAAATGTACACTTGGTGTAATTTAATACATTTATTGAATTTAAACAATTATATTAACTGTAACTCCCTTGTTTTATGCGCTGTGAAACTATTCTACAAGTAAAGCGTACCTATGACTATTGACTGTACAACTATATTTTATATAATTGAAGTTAGGTAAAAACATGTAAAATAAATTTAAAAAAAATGTTTAGAAATTAAATAAAGTGGTTTTTAATGAAACAGTAACAACACTTTATTGGTATAGTGAAATACTAAACCGTTACCTAATTCTTAAATAAATTAGGGAATCTGAAAAATATATTAAATAATGGACAAACTATTTTTTTATTATTTTCTGGAGATAAGCTTTTTATAATAATTAATAAACTTCAGTTTTAATTATAAATTATCATTTATTTATTTTTTTTTTAAAGGATTAAAATAAAATATTTAAGAAAAAACACCCGTTGAAAAATTACATTTTCTGCTCTACACATTGGGCATACAGAGTTTTGTTGTTCCAACTGCCTTACACACACATCACACACCCATGCGTGGCCACATGGTAATACAATATATTGCTGTTCGCTATCAGATAGAGACACTACCAAGCATGTCATACACAAGTTTCTGTTGTCCGGCGGCTGAGGTACATCTGGCGAATCTGGAGGGTTCATAATTGGCGGTGAACGTGGTGCATCATTAAACGGTTGATTCAGATCCAATTGCAAGTTATTATTTTCCACTGGCTGTGGATCAATAACATTGGGAATGTGATCTGGTACTAGAACTGCATCTGCTGGAACATTGTGGTCTGATTCATCATCTACATCAGCATCGTTCATTCTCAACGCCCAGGTTCGCAACCTTAATTCATAAGCTGCGCTGGTATACGAACAACGCAGAAGAAATTGCCATATGGATATTTGTCCTAATTGGTATTGCTCTGTAGCATACTTTATCCTGTGAGAGTTAGCCAAAAACTTGGTCCTCACATGCCTAGTGGGACGCAAGTGATTCAAAATTTGTTGATTGACCAAATGGTAACTGGAACTCAAAGTAGTTAAAGTGCCTATTTAAAAATTACAAAATAAAATAGGTATTACCGTTTTGGTATTAATTATTAACTAACTAGGTACCTTTATGATTATAATTTAAGACTCATTATATTAGGTTTTACATTGAGTTTACTTAAGTAACTATGAAAACATTTTTTTTTTTCATTTAAGAAGATTAAATTTAAGTTTATAACTATAAATAAATACAACCTCTGATAAAAATATATTAATTTTAATTTTAGTAGTTTAATGTAGTAATTTGATCCATAGTTCCAAAACCTTGAGTCTAATATCTATTTATACCTTTAAGTTCTAACACAACTTGATGTAATATTGTTATATTGTACTTATGCATACATTACTTACCTATAAATACCCATAAGCTTGGATGCGCGACAGAAAACTTTAATCTTAAGGCGTTATGGAAGCTCTCAATGTTATTATTTGTCCGACGAGGCAGTCCATGAACCGACACAACTTGTGGACCAATATTTCTTAACCAATATCTTAAAAGAAAAATGTCAATTATGTTATTGGGGTACAGGTTTAATATTTAAATTTCTAATACCTAATAGTATTTATTAACAGTTATTTAAAATGTTTTAGGTTTTAAGTTAATTAGTAAAATACCGTTCATAATAACTTAGCAATCTTTCCAAGTGGACATCATGATTTCGTGCAAATGCTCTAATTAATACAAATCCGTTCTCCATATCTCTAGCTGGCAATAATGGAAGGGACATAAGGAGTTTCAATACCTTACGGGCATTATCGTTAGTATTTAGATGATGTAAGTATCCTAAACTGTTCATTTTTCTCCATACAGCCTACAAAATTATACAAAACCATTAATAAGAATGCTTTTGATTGTATTTGTTTGATTATTTATTTTTACTTGGTTATGATGAAACCAGCAACCAGCATAACGGGCTTCTGGAAATGATGAAATCAAAACATCCCTCAGAGCCACCTCATAGTCAGTTATAATGACTTCAACTGTTAAGTTTGGTAAAAGATTATCTTTTACAAATCGCATAACACAGTTGTATGAATTCCGTGACTTACTTTCCATAAGAATATAGACAATAGGTATGGACTGCAAATATTTAAATGAGAATTTAAAATGAATAAATATCATTGTATGTTACAACTATTTAAATTGGTGGCTATTTCCACAAGTATTTTAAATTTGAATTTGTATATTAAATAAAATAATATAACATATTATTAATATCTTACATGGTTTTCGATCATACAATGTATGGTTAGTAATTGGTATCCCATGTTTCTAGGTACAACCTTGAACGTGGCATCCGCATGTAACTCTGTCACACCATGTTGCAGAACATTAACAATTAAATTCATACATCCAAAAATGATGCTACTTCTTCCATCCACATCTCTAACACATCCTCTAAAAAAAGGAGAGTCGCAACAAGAAAACCGATTTAGCTGGCCATTGTCAAATAGAGTTGCCAAATCTAACAGTGAGTTAGGCAATCTAGGCAATGATCTTCTTCGGGCATGTCGCATTAGAGATTCGGCTGTTGACCATGGGTACAACCCTGCTGCTACCACATGTCTAATTAAATATTAAATTCAGATATTAATTTTTGATAGGGCTCTAAAAGATATTCTTTAGGTTATATGACTTCTTACCTTCTAGATTCCTCATCATATAAATTCCTTAACGAGATATTCTCAGTAGATGCCCTCGTTTTCAAAATTTCACAAAAATTATGAATCAGTTGCTGAGAGTTATTTTGCTCACTAACATGGCCCTCATGTGATTTTATTATCACTACAGTTCCGTTTCTCAGCTTCTTGATTGATCCCGGACAAAAATAAGTACTAGCATTACTGCATTTATAATAACTGAAAAAAAAATAAGCTATCTTTACTGTACCAATATCTATTTGTAATCCTAGCAAACTTTTTTTAAAAAACTGTGTTAAATATTTTTAAATAATAAATATATATTATATTTAATTGTATTAAGTTCATCATGTGTGCTTATAGATATTAAAAGAATTTTTTTCTGAATTGTTTGCTAATTTTTGTTATTTGTAAAAGTTCTAACATCCTACACCGTCAAATGGGGTGAATAGAAACAGTGTGGTGAATAGAAACAAAAAGTGATAAAGTTATATTCGGTCTTGTGGTTTTTAGGAAAATTGGTTTAGGACACTTTTTTCTTTATCAAACTCAAGTGAATGTAAACGATATTACACCTAATCTGTTATAAAGATAAAATTATTTACTAATGCATTGATAACACGGTGATCTTCTGACACAAGTTTGTTATCAGTTATAATACGTGATAATACAAATATTTTTTTCTGTATGATAAAATCGATTGATTATTATTATTTTTTTTTTTAAATGTCCGTTGACTTCTACAATTTAATAATTCGTAAGTATACATTTTTTATTTGTTACAAGTTTTATTTTATTAATTTATAATTAAAAAATTGTTTTTTT
>NW_019100983.1:14261-23849 GCF_001856785.1 Myzus persicae | reverse complement strand
TGTAAAATTATTAGTCTTAGCGTTTTAATTATTTCGGTGTTCTCCGCCATAACTCAAGCCTACCAATTTTTTCGCCAGTTGTGAAAACGAGCAGCTATACACGAGACTTGAGGCTTAGATAAAATACTTTTAAAAAGTATTCTAAATAGTTATTCAGAATACTTTTGAGATAAGTATTTTAAAAGTATTCCAAATACCATATTATTCGGAATACTATCCAAGACTGTATCCACCGTGTATAATAAGTTAAACTCAAATATAAAAATTATACTATCTTCAGTTCAAAGAACGGTATGAATTGGAACTTTTGCTAAAGAGGGTTCAAAATTAGCTATCCAAGTAATTTAAAATTGTTTCATTTTGTCAAGTGAACAATAATGTACGCGAAGTGGTTTTGAGGGATAATTCCGAAAAGTCGTAGCATTTTTACTACCACAAAAGTAGGTGAATGATAGAAAAAAAAACATTGCTTCAGCGCTAAGCGCTCAGAATCAACAATTATAATGAAAGCAAATTTAATTATTAATATATTCAACTCCTTAAAAGAACATATCATGAGTAATTTTTAGCCATAGGACTATAGTTCATAATAATAATTTTAGTCTTTTTTCACTCTCTTAATATGACATAGGTACCAACTATAGTTCAAAATCAAAATCTTTGTCAAAATAAATACAGAGTAATTTTCTAAGATTTTTGTTTTCAATATGTAAAGAATACAATGCTCCTTATTAACATTACGAAAACATAAAAATGTTGTTTCTCTGTCTTACCACAAAAATTCAAAAATTAAATATTTAAACTATTCAAATTGAAATTAAGTACTAATTATTTAATAACGTTATAGACTGTTACTAATTGAACGACTAAGTTTCAAAACTAACCCACACAACTATAGATTTAAACATGTACTTTACGTAAGGAATATCCGAATATATTATTATATATTTAATACTTTAACCAATTTTTCAATGCTTTTAAGAAATTCTATAAATAATTAAGAGTAACTTCTAATCTTCATTTAAAGATCTGTCTATGCGAGTATACAGCGAAGCGTCGATTATCAGCACTACAAATTTTTTTTAGTTTAATTTAATTTAGTTTTATCATTCATTATGTTCATTTTAACGTGTACTATAAAGTATAATGTTATGTTATATCAAAGAACAAACGTTATATATATTGTTATTTTATAATATGCAATGCAAGATAAATTTATTATCTACTACGGCTGACTCCAATGTTTGTACGCTGTAATCTTAAATTTAGTTGGTTCGTTTGAACCTAATAATTGTCAATGGTTGTTTGATTATCCACAAAAATCGATTATTCGCACTCCTTTCGGTCCTAATTAGTGCTGATAATCGATGCTCCACTGTATTTATTAACTTATAAATATAGTTATACTAATCTTTTTTACATACTCGTACTTTATATGATTTCACGCGTGTGAAATGTACATATACCTTCATCTATTTTATTTTAAATAAATATGTAACTGTTTTATATATTCAACATGTAATTTGAAAATTTTTCACATGATAAACAATATGAAAATTTGGTATTAAATTTACATTTCAAAAGTTAGCGTTAAATATTTCAGTTTCTCACAATTTTTTATTTTTTTTTTTAGTGTATTCAAATGTTGAAAATATGAAAAATTATAAATTTAAAAAAATTAAATAATGAAAATTACAGTTTAGTTAATGTGTGAGACACATGTTTACATCAATGTTGACATGGTGTACTCAAAACGTAGGTACTTACTCTCAAAATACTGAAAAATGTAGTATAGATAGCTATTGAAGCAAATGTTCAACAAAATATTAACACACATTTGCATTTTGCACACATTAAGTAAAAGCTCGTTTCACACACTCAATACTCACACAGTCTCAAGTAAAGATAAATCCAAAATATCAAATATTAAATATTAAATTAATTATTAGTCATTTATTGTTATAACCGATAAGTCGACTATTAAGTATAAACGACAATGGTGGAATGTGCATATTTTAATNATATACCTTCATCTATTTTATTTTAAATAAATATGTAACTGTTTTATATATTCAACATGTAATTTGAAAATTTTTCACATGATAAACAATATGAAAATTTGGTATTAAATTTACATTTCAAAAGTTAGCGTTAAATATTTCAGTTTCTCACAATTTTTTATTTTTTTTTTTAGTGTATTCAAATGTTGAAAATATGAAAAATTATAAATTTAAAAAAATTAAATAATGAAAATTACAGTTTAGTTAATGTGTGAGACACATGTTTACATCAATGTTGACATGGTGTACTCAAAACGTAGGTACTTACTCTCAAAATACTGAAAAATGTAGTATAGATAGCTATTGAAGCAAATGTTCAACAAAATATTAACACACATTTGCATTTTGCACACATTAAGTAAAAGCTCGTTTCACACACTCAATACTCACACAGTCTCAAGTAAAAATAAATCCAAAATATCAAATATTAAATATTAAATTAATTATTAGTCATTTATTGTTATAACCGATAAGTCGACTATTAAGTATAAACGACAATGGTGGAATGTGCATATTTTAACCTCTATCACAATATCATTCTGATGTAGGTACCTACTATCTCTTCGAGTATATTTTCACAACTATTTTTTCTAGATCAATAAAATTTCAAAATGCAAATAGTTCCCTTCATATACAAAATATTATAAATTTATATTTGGAATTTTGATGAATTTTTGTAATTTATTTGCCATTTTTCATGCATGTATTAAAACTGCAGTTTTATACATATTTTTCTTTTTTAGATAACGTTTCCATGTATACGTTCCAATATCACGTTGTTGGGAACCTTAGAAAATATATATCTTAGTAACAATCCATGATTGGGAGTTCGACGTACCTGTAAAGATGTCACAACGTACAAAAATACACTTTATCTTATACGTATTACCTGCGGTTATAGTTATATATTGACAATGCTTATATTAACTATTTAACATACCTATATTTTTATTTAATTTTGAAATGCAATATTTTAATATAATATTTACATTTTACATAACCGGTCAGTGCTTGGAGAACTACAAGTTGTAGGCGTATACTACATGCTGCGGGAGGTCATTGTGATCGCGCAGCCGCAGTTCGGCAATTGAAACCGTGTCGTTATTGGTCCTCACGTTGTACGCCCTTGAATACGCCTCCTTAAAGCTCGATATCGTAGATCTACTTAATTTTTTCATTCAAGACACAAAATGACATACATAATATATTATATTACATAAATGGTTCAAATACAGAATATGAGTCGTTATAAGTTAAGTCGTAGCCCGTTTAAAAGGATTAAATATGAAACAATATCGGCAGGTATGGTACTTGTCTCAAAGGGCACGTATACGTTTCAAATTTATAAATTGGATGGGCGGTGGATACTAAAGACAATAAGATAAAAATTAAACTTTTTTAAACAAAACCGTGTACCTTTACTGATGCATCTTCAAAACTCTTCAACATTTAATGCAATTTTTTTTAAAGCTATCAACTAACATGCGTAATGAAGACAGAAATGCACAAATTAATTTCAAAAAGTAAAAATTGCTTACAACTTTATTTGTCTATAACTTTTGTTTTCATATTTTTGCATATTTTTGCATACTTTAAGGATATATTTGAATGAAAATCAGAACATAAATGCATGCATATTTCGTACAATTTTTGGGCATAATAATCCTCAGCAAATAATAATATTGAATATGAAACTCCAAATTATTAATTATTATTAATTTATTGTTATTTATTGTTATCGTCGTAGTCGACTATTATGTAAATGACAACATTTTAATGTGCATATTTTAATCTCCATCTCACCAACATTCTGATGTACCTATATTGTCTGCGTTTTAACTGCAGCGTCTGGTGTCAACAATAGGTCGCGATGTGTGGCCGTTGATTCGTTTTCATAAGAAGAAGTGATTTTTTTTTTAATTCTGAAAACATCACTAATTGTATCGCTTGATGATATTGAGTACACACACACACACACACACACACACACAAAAGAAGTAGAGTTTTACTTGACACTTATAATTTCAACTTGATTTTTTTTTAATTTAACACATAAATACATGTCTATACAGATAATTATTATCCTTTCGGACCAAAATACTATATATATGACATATAAATCACGCGCGTGTAATACTGTAAGTAATATATATGCACAATATTTTTGGTTATAAAACCTAACGAATTTTGCACATAAAATATTCAATGCCATTATCCACGAATATTTGCTTGCATATTTTGTAATTTTATTGCCCTTTAGTTATCAGTGACAAGGTACCACGATTATTACATCATAATCCATATACTATTCAANGGTGGATACTAAAGACAATAAGATAAAAATTAAACTTTTTTAAACAAAACCGTGTACCTTTACTGATGCATCTTCAAAACTCTTCAACATTTAATGCAATTTTTTTTAAGCTATCAACTAACATGCGTAATGAAGACAGAAATGCACAAATTAATTTCAAAAAGTAAAAATTGCTTACAACTTTATTTGTCTATAACTTTTGTTTTCATATTTTTGCATATTTTTGCATATTTTAAGGATATATTTGAATGAAAATCAGAACATAAATGCATACATATTTCGTACAATTTTAGCTAGTGCACATAATTCCTATGCAAATAATAATATTGAATATGAAACTCCAATTTAATAATTATTATTAATTTATTGTTATTTATCGTTATCGTCGTAGTCGACTATTATGTAAATGACAATGTTTTAATGTCCATATTTTAATCTCCATCCCACCAACATTCTGATGTTGGTAGATACCTATTGTCTTTTCAAATTAATTTTTTTAACCATGTTTTTCGGTTCAATAAAATGTCAAAATACAAATAGTTTCCTTCATGTATATTATTATTATTATTTATATTTATAATTGATTTGCCATTTATCGTGTTTACAATTGTTTACAATGTTTTTACAATTTGTTCTTGCAAATTTTACCTTTTTTATCTCATTACATAACTTATGAGGCCTAGTTTTAACACTTTCATATTTTATTTTATTTTTAGCTGGCCGCTGTGAGCCAAAATATTTTTGTAACCACTGCCACCGGTCTCATCTCCGAAATATTTTTTGTATTCACGCAGTGATTTATAATTGAATTCAAGGATAACATACCCATTAATGGGTTATAATTATAACAGCAACGTAATCTTCGCAGTTTGATGTCTACTGTACAGCAGAGTGAGTTCTCCTGTTTTAAGAAAAAATATATTTGGTGACTACTTCTAAACATAGAATTTCCTGTGTAGAAATAATGAGTCATCGATATAGCTATAAATTATTAGATAAGTATGTAAGCTTAATCGTATTTAATGGTTGAAGCCAAATAATAACTATATCTGTTGATTGTCGAGAGCTATTTACAATTTGATTAGCTTCCTATTGTAATTTGATAAAATAAAATAAAAATGATTGTTGCATTAATATTGTAACGGAAATTAGATGGAAATTATGATATTATGCTATTAAATGTTAAACTCAGTTAGTGTCTAGATAATTTGTATTTATTATCTATATAACTAGTAAAAGTGGTATCCAAAGATTATATAAGTCCCGACCACTGAACGCTTTTAAATATAATATTCTATAATTTCGAAAAAAACTGCTTTACTTGTTTACTGTATGAATTGTGATGCATAACAGTATTACATTGTCACTGATAAGTAAAGGGCATTAAAAAGACGAAATATGCATGGAAATATTCATGGATATTGGCATATAATAATATGAATTTAAGACCCATTGCCTTTGGGTGGTGTATAATATGATAGTACCTGTTCTATGTTAAAAAACATAATATGTTTAAATATTCCTGAAAATGTATACTAAAATATAAAAATCAAAAAAAAAATAACACCAATTATAATAATTTAGTTACTGCATTTAATTAATATTTTAATTATTGGGAAACAAAAAAATATAGTATTGATCCCGGAAGGATTATTTTTAGAAGTACACATTAGATCAACGGAACACATTCTTACGATTTACCACTGTCAGATAGTTATAAAATAAATAGCCTCCGCTGTAAAAAACAAAAATATGTGAAGACGCAGATGTTGGATTTCAGGAGTCCGATCCATTGATAATTTGTTCATTAAAAGTAGCAGTTTAACATAATATTAGGTACATGGAAGGGTTGTATATAAGATTGTGCGCAGTATATTGGTAAGCCTATTTATATACATTTATACTGCAGCAATATACAATTGTTTGTACAATAATATGTATTATAAACTATATTCATAAATAAATAACTTTTTTAACGGGAAAAGACGTATCAGGTCCTATTTTTGTTATTTTATAAAAGGGTCACCCTAGGTCCCTAGGAACCTCTTTTACCTATTTTTCATGAGCTTAAAATAATTATAGCAATTTTCATTATACATTTTATAGTAGATTATTCATTGTACCTATTAATGTATAGATATTATGTCATTTATAACTTATTTCATGACTTAAGTACCTATATAATTTATGTTATCGTATGAATGTGAATAAATCGTATAGAAAAATTAATTATGTAGATAAAGAAAATAATTAAGGGCTCAAACCCGTTGTTTGGAATAAATTATTTACTCTTTCTTTTAAATTCAATCACTTTATGTTGAGTATTCTTCTAGGTGCGAAATATGTTCGGTTATTTCTTTTTTTTAGGGAGTTTCGAGAAGTGCTATTTTTCTAAATGCATAACCTGTGAATAAAGCCTGAGCATGCCTTTGATAATAGGCACCTACATAAAAAAAGCAAAATGTTAACTTTCCTGTTCTTTCTATATGCGTATAAACCATCAATATTACAAAAAGTGTTTTTCATTTTAGTAAAACGAAAGAACCTTTTTTTTAATCGTTATGTAACTAAAATATTATTTGTATTAATAAGATACAATTGTTTTTTTATTTTTCGAATGCATTGATATAAACCATAGAATTGAGATATTTCGTTTAACCTAGGCACCTAGCATAAGATTCAAAACTTTATACTAACTTTGCTTAGCCAATTACATTTGTTATGGTCTACTCTTCGGTGGAGATACTTAATAACAGCACACAATAATAAATTAAAAGCTACTATAAAATATATATATTTTTTTAAATTAAACCAAGTTATACCATAATGCTAATATCTACAAAATATATTTCGGTATAAACTTTAAATTATTTAAATTATACAAATCTATGTTTATGTTTAAATTAATATTAATTTTTGGGGGACGAGGTGACCGAGTGGTCTGACCCTTCCGCTGCGACGCAGCCGGTCGCGGTTCGATCCTCGGCCACCGGGCGGCATTTTTCTCCGGACAAGTCGCGGTGACCGGAGAGCAAGTGCTGCCATCCCCCACCCCCGGGGCATGGCAGAAACCTACGGGTGCCCCATTCGAAATTCTGCCAAAACAAACACACACGTGTTCCCCCTACCGTTCCAAAAACCTANCAGTGTTCGGAACGTTCACTAAAAAAATGAACTCGTTCACGTTCACGTTCAGTACTTAAAAAAGGAACTCGTTCGCGTTCACGTTCCTGTTTTTTTCAAACGAACGCGTTCACGTTCACGTTCATTCAAAAAATGAACGCGTTTATTGGGCGTTCATTTAATTTTTTTTCTCAGTAATTACTAATTAAATTTAAATTCGATATCATAGGAACTATAATGGAAAATATTATTATAATATGATTGATTAAAATATTTTAAAAATATATTTTTTAAGTGGTAAATAAATTAAACGTCTTAATAATCGATCAAGTTCATTAAAAATATAAACGTCGTTCACGTTCACGTTCTATTGTAAAAATACGAGTGACGTTCACGTATCGTTCACTATTTATGAACGTGAACGCGTGAACGTGCGTTCATGAACGGCGTTCTTTCCAAACACTGTAATCAGAATGAATTAGGCACCATAAACATTTTTGATAAAACCTGGAGAAATCACTCTGCAGTTTAGTAGATATCAAACTGCCAAGCGTACCTCATTGTTATATAGAGTGTTTTATACTTGAATTCAATTATAAATCACTAGGTGAATACCGAAAATGTTTCAGAGATGAGACCAGTGGTGGTTTGGACGCATACCGATAAAAATTTCAGTGGAAAAAAAGCACCCATCAATCAAATAAAAGAACATAGTTGTACAATGATTGTTCATCATTATTTTTATTTAAGTTATTTACGTTCACACAAGTTGTTCTCATAAAGCCCTAATAATTCAAATTGTATGAAACCAAATTTATGTAAAAAGTAAAGTAATAATGATATTATGTAACGTCTTATATTCACATCAGCAAAAATGTACTTTTATAGTATCTTAACAAGTCGGAATATAGTTATACAATAATATTATGTAGTATACACACTTCTGTTGTTAATTAATATTTTTCCCAAGTTTTTTTAAAACACTGTCGTGTTGTATATTTTTATCTATTCAGCCAAAAGGGCTGTTATTTACTATATTATATTATTTTTCATACATTTTTATTGCTGTGATTTATTATATTCTGTGTTATCAATTATTATTCAACATTTTTTTTCAACTCAAAGATACCAGGAACTTTGTTTTCATTATTTTAGTTTTTATGCACACATCTACACACCCATCGCACAATAGTACTCTCTAATGTTGCTCGCCGACCCCGTTCGCTTCTTCAGATTCGCCATACACAGCACACACAATTCACACCGGTCGATCGGTGTGTTATTGTTAGCTGTGCGATCGTATTTGGTGACCGGACGTCACGGCCTATTAGTGTCGGTACTCGGCACCTTGCAAAAAGGTTTATTTACTAAATATAACGCAAATGAAAAATATATTTTAATGTTAATATATATAACACATTATATACAATTATTTTATCCATACAATTATGGTAAATGTGGTATTTTAAAGTCTCGAGGGAAACAAAACAATTTCTGACTATAGAGAATTTTCGTTAAATTAATTTAAACATGTACATTTTTTACCATGTAGAAAATATGTAAAACTATTTATTGAAAAATGTTTCAGAAATTAGTCCAGTGGGGAGAGGGGGGTTAGGTTATATCGTGTTTTGAACAGTAGAAACGCAGGGTCACACACGTTGAGAAGAGAGTAAATCAATATAGCTGCATTCGTGCTGCAGGAAATCTTAAAAATTATTTATATTGTAATAATATACCGCAATGTTTATTTATTGTCGTTGCTGTATTAATATATAATATTATAAAAACATTTGTTTATCGTAAAAACTAATAAATAATAATATACTGCTGAGGTGACCAACGACTGTTAGTATAACTTTTTTTTTAGAAGGACGCTGCATAGTATATTATAATCATTACTCGTATTAGTTTTTCAAGTACGAGTGTCGGGTGATTATAAACTGGGACCAGTAATGTCATTTAATAAAAAGGTCAGTTGTATAAAACAATATGTGAACTGGGTCAGAATATATTGAGATTTTATGCATACTTATACATGTTTAATTTTGGAGAATCATAACAAATGAGTCATTAGTGTTATCCGTAGGT
>NW_019100983.1:0-13220 GCF_001856785.1 Myzus persicae | reverse complement strand
ATTATTATTATTATTATACTATTATATATTATATTTTGACACAAGTTTACTATTATATACTATATTTTGACACAAGTTTAACCACGTAATTTAAACATAAGTATCAACATTTTTAACCATACCTACACAAAAAATAATAGTGTAGACAGTCCCAAGTCTGTTATCTTTTCGATATAAATGGGAAGGAAAATGTTGATTAGTACATTTTTCTAAATTAAATAAATAAACGAAATATTAATTTCATATTTAATTATCATATAAACTATATTATATTATATTATTTAGTATACTTAGTTATTATTATTTGAGTGACCGCAACTAGTATGTAACCTTTTTGAGGGGTGACCGCAACTAGTATGTAATTTTTGATTATGACCGTAACTAGTACACACCGTTCGCGACAAAGGACACTAAACAATTTGCTCTAATTGTCATTTGTTTAGCAACGAAACAATAATATATTTAATTAATCGTTGTTATTAGCGGAGCGACAATCTAAGACGTAATTACAATTGAAATTTTTATTTTTTTTGGGTAAGCGATTTCGTTTCTTGAAGGTTCGAAATAAAGTATTGTTAAATTTAATAACAATTAATCAATAATCAATAAATTCAGAAAATCAAGAGATTAAATCAGTTTATAAGTTTGTTTATAATATTTATTTTGCAAATAATTTACTTTTGTGTCTTTATGTTTTAGTGTTCATAATTTAAAAAAGAAACCAAAAGTAAAAAATAATCAGTTTAAATAATTTTGAAATATGTACATATTATAATACCATTAGTATATGTCGACAAAGCGAATTGTCAACTAATCGGTCAAATCGGTCGATGAGTCTGTGATGGCTGTCACCCTGTACGTTTTCAGTTAAACATTATTGTGCTTGGAGAACCACAAGTTGAAGGCGTTTACACGTTTACTGTATGTTGCGGTTGGTTATTGTGTTCGCCCAGCCGCGGTTCGCAATTGAAACCGTGTCGTTATTGGTTCTCACATTGTACGCCTTTTAATACGCCTTCCTAAAGTTTGATGTTCTCGATCTGCGTGATTATTTCGTTCAAAACACAGAATGACATACATATGTTATATTATATAATGGTTCAAATACAGGATATAAGTTAGGTCGTAGCAAATTGAGATACACAGGCGAGACGGTTAAAATATGAAATAATATCGGTAGATATGATGAAATTTTTGCGACTCTTAGGTAAGTGCAATATTTAAAAAAAAATTTGATCGGCGTTTTTAGAAATATCAATGAAACGTCAACGAAGAACAGATGATAATATTATGTCTTCAGTGCAGTACTTGTTCAAAAGATACGTCTCGCAAGGGTACGTATACGTTTTCAATTCATAAAAATTGTATGGGTAGCGGATACTAAAGACAATACGATAAATACCGTACCTTTGCTGATGTATCTTAAAAACTTTTCAACTTTTTATTGCAATTTTTTTGAAGTTATTTTATTGTGCCTTCAAATAACATACATAATCAAACCAGAAATGTACAAGTTATTTTTATTAAATTCAAAAAAATTAATAAATGCTGTACATTTTTTTACAATATGCGCTGTTACTAAGAGTTAAGCTAACAGTTGCTGGTCACCTCAGCTGTATAATATTGTTTATTTAGGTTTTACGATAAACAAATGTTTTTATAATATTATATATTAGTATAACAACGACAGTAAATAAACATTGCGATACATTATCTATATATATAAAGGAAAGTTACTTTAGCAATAGTCAACGCAGAGCCGAACCTATTTGAGTTATCGAATTGAAATTTTAAGGATGGATTAATATTATAATGTCGAGTTCTACCAAGAAAGGATTTTTCAAAATTTTGATTTTAAAAGGTAGAAGTTGGCACAAATAAACTGTTTACGTACAAATTGTATAACTAAATACATATTTTACAACACGGCGTCGAATCCACTGGTGGATTGTCTACCTAATTAGCTGCAGTACATTGTCTGCGATCCGACGAAGTCGAATCGATTATTTAGGTACCTAACTTTAAAGTAATCGATTTTCACTTGAGGTGACTCAATTGATAGACATTCAAATACGGATTTCAAATTTTACATATGATGAGAAAGAACCGGACATACGACGGGGATGGGGATCCGTATTATTCAATTGCCGATTTTCATAGGTAATGTGAGATTTCTAGACACTGAAACTGGAATTTCAAACATTCCCGTGTTCGAAACTAGACGTCCAAGACTTATCAAAAATCCTTATCACCTCCTCGATTTTTGTTTTTTACATGACGTCAACAGGAGCAACTTTTATAACATAAGTTGAAGTGACTACTTTTATAAGTAATATATTATACATGTTATTTTGATTGTATCTATACGAGGGTTAAACGATCAATAAAAGAATAAACTAAATAAGGTTAATGTTCATTAACCGTAGAATATTCAAAAGAGTTTGCGCACAATTCAGTATACTAATTACTATATTTAGGTACCTATTTTATTAATTAATTATAAAGAAAAAAATTACATCTTATATAATATGTCATTAAAGAATAATAAACCAATGAAAAGTTATGTTTTCCTTGTCTTTATTTTCCTATAGTCGAGGCTTTTTTCAGAATACCATTTTTAGAGCATGATTGTAGAGACTCAATTGTGGGAGGGTACTTATATCGTGTGTACCTATGTAATTATAAATATGAAAATAATAACCACGTAGTATTTAGAGGGGGTGGAGGGTATCCCAACATTACGATCGCATCACTAAGTTTTCATTTTTATTCGTAAATTATTCGGTATAGCCAACAGGTTACAGACAATTCTATACGTTTAACTACCACCCGTCGGAAGCAGTGCTCCATTTCGTCGACCAAAAACGGCTGTGTGCTGTAAGGCTACTATGCTGTAAACCAACTTCGCTAACAATGCACCATTCGTTCGGTGGCGAGACATCGTAGTCCCGTCAAATAATGTGCGAGTGCCGAGTGGCGAGTGTACACGCACAGATTATCAAANATATTAATTAAATGTATTAAATTAACATAATTTTAGTTATTTTTTTTGATTTATATATTTTAGTATAAATCTTCAGGAATATTTAAACATATATTTTGTTAACATAGAATAGGTACTATCACATTATAAACAACCCAAAGGCAACGAGTTTTAAATTCATATTATTATGTGCTAATATCCATGAATATTTCTATGCATATTTCGTCATTTTAATGCCATTTACTTTTCAGTGACAATGTAACACTGATATCATACATCGCAATTCACACAGTAAACAAGTAGTTTTTTCGAAATAATAGAATATCACGTTTAAGAGCGTCCAGCGGTCGGGACTTATATAATCTTTGGATACCACTTTTACTAGTTATATAGATAATAAATACAAATTATCTAGACACTAACTGAGTTTAACATTTAATAGCATAATATCATATTTTCCATCTTATTTCCGTTACAATATTAATGCAACAATCATTTTTATTTTATTTTATCAAATTACAATAGGAAGCTAATCAAATTGTAAATAGCTCTCGACAATCAACAGATAGTTATTATTTGGCACCAACAATTAAATACGATTGAGCTTAAATACTTATCTAATAATTTGTACTTTGTAGCTATATCGATGATTCATTATTTCTACACATGAAATTCAATGTTTAGAATTAGCCACCAAAAATATTTTTTATCAAAACTGGGGAACTCACTCTGCTGTATAGTAGACATTAAACCGCGAAGATTACCTTGTTGTTATAATGGGTGTGTTATCCTAGAATTCAATTATAAATTACTAAGTGAATACAAAAAATATTTCAGAGATGAGACCAGTGGCAGTTTGAACGCACACCGGTAAAAAATGACAAGGAAAAAATGAACCCATTACTCACATAAAAAGACATAGTTGTACAATGATTGTTAATTATTATTTTTATTAAAGTTATTTACTTTCACACGATTTATTCTCATAAAGCCCAAATAGTTCAAATTTTAATAAACAAAATGTATGTAAAAAGTAAAGTAAATATAGTAATTTACTGGATGCATACGAATTGCGTATTATATAATGTTTTTTATTTTTATCAGCAAAAATGTACTTTTATAGTATCTTAAAAAATTGTTATATAGTAATAATAATATATATATATATATATATATATAAATATATACCTAATAATGGTAAGTTCCAATCACGGGTAGTGTTGACACATTTATTACCTTGGTAATTTACCAAATAAGTTTTATCTAAATAATATTTTTACTTTATCCAATAAGAAGCTAAAAAGCTAAGAAGCTAAAAGGAATATTTTTAAATTTGTAAGCTGTTATTATCTTATTGTTTTTTATATGATTGAAATGATAAACAGGTACTTTTTTATTGAGTTAATGAATTGAGTTAATAAGTTTTAATTGAGTTCATGATTTTTATTCATAATTGTATTCAAAATTAATGATAATTGATAATAAATCACACACAAATAATTGATTAAATTTACCAATAATATTACCAAATATGAATTGATGGAATAAACATATGGAGTAAATTTCAAGTGTCCACAGTAATTTGTTTTTGAATTTTAACGAAATAAGAAAACCGCTAGGTACAAGAGAAATCGACTGAATATCCAATGTTGTAATAATTTCAACTTCAAACGCTCATAAAAATTTAATTTTAGTATCTGTGAAAAAATTTTTTTTTTTTGATAAAGATAGAAAACATGTAAGGAACCTTGAATTAAATTGCTTAATCTTACATATAAGTAGAAACAATTTTATGAATTCTTAACTAAATATAATTTGCTAATTTTGGTGATTTTACGAATTTCGTCGAAAAATACGATCATAAAAAAATTTTTTGGATTTACAATAAATTTTTTTTTTATTTCATTTCTTTTAACAACAACTAATGATGAGCCCTGTGTTACATTTTCAAGTTTTTTGACATACCAACATTTTTTTTTTACCGACTTGAGTTTAAGAAAGATAAATAAATCGAAAATTAAATATGCCTATGAATATAGTTCTACACCAATTAAAATATTTTTAAAATTTTATGGTGTATAGAAAATGCTCACACAAATATTCAGTGAAAATTTCATGGATTACGGTCCTTTTTGCAAGAGTTACCTACACAAAAAACCAAAATCTTTTTTTTTTTCAAAAAATGGTTTTGCTTAAAAATTTCCGTTTTTCCTCAATTTTTTGTTTGTTTTTCCTGTTGCTTTTGAAACCTATTGGGAATTTTAAATTTTGATCTCCTGAATGCACCAACTAGATTCACTTTCCAACCGGAAACGGTGATATTTAAGAAAATTGAAGCACTTTTACTACAATAAATCGTGATGACAGACACAAAAAAAAAAATATGAAAACACGCGTCATCGTAAAATCGCAATGCATTCATCGATCAGTTCAGCATCTATAATTAAATAAATATTATTGATTGGCGATCATAAATTTGTTTAAAATAAGTTTTAAAAATGATATTTTATAGCCTGCATTGAATAGTTTTAATTCTGTAATTTAAGCAACTATATTAATTATATTTTCATAAACTATTGAATACAATAACAAGACAAATATATTAGATTTATCTACATTTCCTAATTTACAACAGTTATGAAGTTTACTCGCACGATATTAATAGGTTACAGACTTACAGTGTCAGTACTACCTTGAGTAATTTTTGTGTGATTAATTGTACTATCAACTTTTTATTATTCATGGCACGTATGCTAAATATTAATTATATCCCAGTATTGTTTATTTTTTACTGCCAGCAATTTCAACTAATTGTAATTTCTTATACTGATGCATTTCTACTGACTTATCAAATAGAAAAAATATTTTTAAAATTCGATCTTTCATATTAAATGCAAATGTACAAATATTTGGAGAAAACTCCAAGTATCGACGATTGTATGTTTTTAAATTATAATAATATATCAAAAAACGATTTATTGCAAATCGTTAATTTACAATTAAATATCCAATGTCGTATACTTGATTTTGATTAAAAATTGTCATAGTCGTAATAAAAATCATACACAGTTATAATATGATATATTAAATCTGGTCTTTAATTACAACTATACCTCACTCCACTTCCACAAGAGAAACAAAAATTACTTCATTAATTGATCGCAGTGTAAAGTACCTCCGAGTTAAAAAGGATCAAAGAATCAAAACCGTAAACAAATAATCTAGATGTCCGGTGTGGGTGCGAACAGAACACGACGAAACATTTCTTATAAATTATTATAATGGATTACTATACGATATGATAACAATGTTGTATTTCATAACAAAAAATGACAACAAAGGTCGATCTGAAATCTAATGCATATAGATAGACCCACGAAACATATATATAAAATCACCTTGAAATGGGTTTATTTTGAAAATAAGGTTATGGTTGTTTCGTGAATCTTTTGGACAATCGCATAAACGACTTCTCCCGCCTACACAGCTACCGATGACGGCGTGTTTGGGACGGAGTGGCCAATAACATGAGCGCTACCAGCCAGTATTGTTACTAGTGCAGAAGAGTACATAAGTTCACTACACACAAAATGCCAGAAATATTGAGAGACAGCGACAGCGACGACAGTCAAAGCATTGATTCTGACTATAGTGAGAATGAATTGTCGAGTACAACAGATCATGAATCATTACCGCTGCAACCAGCGCCACCAAAGCCATCGTTACCAGCGCAGTCAAGGTCTAGAAATATGGCCCGAAGAGGCGGCGGATCGAGGTAATTACAATGCTAGCAGAGCATACAAATTAGAAAATATTGTGTTTTTTTTTTCGCATTTTTCTTTTTGGCTCAGATTTTGACTGTTATAGGTTGATAGCTGTAGTGCGGAACAACCATACACTGCGTGATCAACAGGAAGAATTACGGCCTGTCATACGGTCCAGAAACGTAGCACGGAGGGGCCGCCGATTCCATGGATTAAGGTAATTACATACTTGGTTATTGAACGCGTAAAAGATCCGAAAATATTGTGTCCGAACTGCATTTCATATTACATTTTTTTTTTGCATTTTTTTCGTTTATTTTAGCAGACAGCATACTTTTCGTCTACTATACAGATAAAGTATTTGTTATGCAGTAGAGTTTAGTAAATATATTTTGTATTATTTTTGACTAAATTATTTTTGGCTGAACATATTTTTTGATCAAATACTGCCGTAATGCATATTATTCGGTTATATTGTTCTCTGGTAAAGTATTATTGGTATATACCTATATTATTTTTCGATTAAAATATTGCTAAAATATTTTCGATTTCAATACTGTCGACGTTATTAATTTCGGACTTTTAATTTTATTATTTTGATGATACCGTATCACCATGACATGTATATTTGTTGTTGTATCTGTTTATCACAATGGGAAAATGTTTGTTCTACAGAACCAACCATATGTTTTAGCTTTAATATTATATAAAAAAATTATTCAATAATTGGCCTATCTATATTATTATACTTAAAAGCCAGTTTCGTAAGATTTAAGAAAATGATCTGCAAATTATTTTTTTACGAAATTTTAATTATTAATTTTTGAGTTTTGAGCATTTCGTCGGATACACGGCAAAACCTCGTGAGTTAATTTTATCAAATTGTTGAGGAACAACAAAAAACTACAAAGTTTTGTTATTGATACTATAATAGTCAAGAGTTTTTGTTTTTGTGTATTACCTTAATAAAATAAAGGGAAAAATAATGATGTTATTACGATATCATAGTGTGCAAAAAAATACACTGCAACCCATAAAAAATTTTTTTTTTTAATTTGGATTTAAGAGGTTTTGCGTGTAGCCGACGATTTTTATAAAATGGTAATATTTTGCATACGAGGTAACGTCCTGACAATGTATTATGCAGGTCAAATTCGTCTTAGTTAAATAGTATAAAATAATAATAGTTATAAGTAGAAAGTATGATTTAAGTGGTCTAGCGGATATTTACCAATAGGGACCCTCAGTATAGTACAAACACGCCCACGGTGACGCCGAACCGTTTTTATATTAATACGTTTTCATACGCGAAGACTTTATAATCGTTTTAGCCGAAAAACCTTTCTTGTTTTGCGGAATTTTCTGTGTATAGTACAAAACTCACAAACGTTTTATAAAAATCGTTAAGTTAGTTCGAGTAAAAATGTTCTTACCTACAAACTTTTTTCGATTCACTTATATTCAAACGTCATTCTGTATTATATGACAATGCATATTAATTATTATATTATACTGTATAGTTTGATGAAACAAAAAAAAGTGTTAGATCAAAATGTTGTAAACAAAATATTATAGCATTTTATTTTTAGTGGGTGAAGGGTTTCTGGACGTAAAAGCTACATTTTTCGGTGAGCCAATGTTTGGTGATATTTGAAAATATTGCGGTGCGAGGTACTATCAGCGAGTTTTTGTTCACAGTATATCTCGGTGGTGGGCACATTAGGGGGGGGGGGTGCATTGTAGCACTATGGCATCGTCACTCACCAATCTCGTTAGACGGGTTAAGAATTATAAAAAAATGAAGTGTTGACGTTTTTTTGAAAGTAAATTATATGTTCGTAGGTAAAAAAAATGAATGAAAAAATATTAAAAGTTATCATGTAGAATTGCAAAGTATATGAAAATTAATGATTTCTTTCTTATATGGGATTCATTCAATATTATTTTGTATGATGGGGGTGGGGTATTGGGTGTATGATGTTCAGTTGGGTAAAAGTTTATTACCTAATTACTTAATTACAAACACATCACCTATGCATTTACTTATATATTATAATTTAATTGTTTTTTTTTGTTTTTTTTTTAAAGGCGACCAGTGGAAAAAAATGATTGATCCTCCTTAAACGACATATTTGTATAATATTTTTTTAATATAATAAATCATAAATTTTTTCTATTGTAAAATGTTTATAGATTATTTTATAAATGCGGTTCCTAAAACTTTTGTAATATTCAACATTTAACAACAATAAAAATTGATCACAAATTCATAATGGTTCGGGTCGTGTATTGGGTAGCTCGATATACATATATATATATATTATATACGTATTAGATAATATATGAGTTTACAAAATTGACTCATTAACAGTGTCATTCACAAGAAGCGCCGAGGGATCTTTTGATAGCTGCATCAGGTCTGCAGTATAATCGTATTAGATCAGTAACTTAAATTACATTCGGTTGGTAGTGCGACTACGTAAGATCACTATGAGTGGAAGGATGTTTGAGTGCTGCATTTAGTTATTATTATCATCGATTCTACGAAATGATCATTACGGATGAAAGGAATTTTAAGAGCACACGATAATAGTCACAATTACAATAAACAAAATAAGGCTCTAGAAAAAATTGTTAGGCATTCAATTCTCTGAAAAAATCATATGCATCAAAAACATGTACTGTAACTGTGATATATCGAATATCAAACACCAACCAGAGAGGATAATACACACCACGAGTACCTATAGGTATACCACAGAGGAACACTCACTGCGAATGAGGTAAGTGCACACATACATATACATTTTGAACAGGATATAAATATACATACATATATATATATTTATTTATTTATTTAAATATGTAGTAGAATAATCATACGCACCTTCTAAAAACAATTAAAATAATAATCGAATTATAACGGCCTTCGGTAACATCAATTACTACATACCCATGTGCATAGCTACAGTCCCTCGTCTCATATTACGTAAGCACATATTAGTCCACTGAGATACATGCGACGATATTCACCTTCGCGTAGATTGTCTCTATTTTTATTCTATTACTCTTTTTTATAATATTATTCAAAATATTACATTATATTGTCTGACAGGAAAATGAATATAGTTGGTATTTAAGGTTAAAAGTACAAACTACAAATAATTAACCATTCAATAATTATTGACAAATTAATAGAAATAAATATATTTCCTAAAAGTGCTATTTTGCGTAAAACTTGTGTATTCCATTGCATGCTCAATGTTGTTATTGTATCACACAAATTCCTGGTTGCACGAAAAATTAAATAATTTAATAGACCAAAGCTGACTAACTTGTGTTTTCAATTTATGCTCACGTCCTCGGCATTTTCCATGGGATTCAAAATTCATTTTTTTATATTTGAGTATAAATTATTATACATGGTGGATACAGTCTTGGGTAGTATTTCGAATACGGTATTTGGAATACTTCTAAAATACTAGTATTCTGAATAACTATTTAGAATACGTTTTAAAAGTATTTTATCTAAACCTGTGGACTCATGTAATGCTCCGTGTTTTCACAACTGTCGAAAAAATCGGTAGGCTTGAGTTTTGGCGGACAACACCGAAATAATTTAAACGCTAAAACTAAAAATTTTACATTGTTTTTAATTACGATGGGCTATAGGTATACATTATGGAAAACGCCAAGTATTTATCAGAATTGTATGAATACAATAATTGTGTGAATTTTATATATTAAATTTAAAATATTTTTTTCGCTTTTATTAAAATTAAATACAACTAATAATGTATGGGTAACGCTAAAAATTAAATAGATTTTAGGTGCTGAACGGATTCTGAAGGATGAATGTATTGATCTTATAACTGGTACTATTCAAAATTGAATTGTTGTTCAAACAATTTACAATGTTTATAATATAATTTGTTAAGTCACCATCGTCAACAAGTTAAATTTAAATGATACTTTAAACAAAAAAATAATGTTAAATATCAAAATTAACAAAAAACACATATAAGTAGATACAAAGTAGCTGGCGGGTAAAATAAATATAATATAATATAATATAATTTATGATTAATAATAATTATTTCGTATACTTTGCTATACTATTTAAAAATAATATTGTCTGAAGTGAATCTAGTTGGTATTCCAAGATACAGAAGGTCAAAATTGAAAATTCCTTATAGTTTTCAAAAGTAACAGGCAAAACAAACAAAAAATAAGAAAAAACGAAGATTTACGAATTTTTCGAAAAAAATGATTTTGGTTTTTAGTGTAATAAATTCCATATAGATAAATAACATTTTCACTGAATGTTTGTGTGACCATTTTCTATATACACCATGTATATATTTTTTTACTCGTGTTGAACTATTTATAGGCATAGAAATGATCGATTATTATTTGCTTTTTTTTAAAATTAATGTCGATAACATTTTTTTCGCTCAGTCAATAACTTAAAAATGTAATACAAAGTTCCTCAAAAATTGTTGTCTGTGGAATTAGAAAATAAAATTTAGGGTATATTTACACTAAGAGTGTCAGAATTTCAAATTTTGAATAAATAGGTACATAAAAATCACGAATAATTGCAAATTATTTTTAGTTAAAAACATTTTCGTTCTAAACATAATATTTTAATATTTAATACAAGATTCCCTATAAGTTTGTCTAAATTAATAAAAAAAAAATTTAACGGCAATTCGAATCACATTTTTATGAGAGTTTGAAGTTGACATTTTTACAGCATTAGATATTCACTCGATTTCTCTTGTAGCGATTTTTCTTATTTTGTTGTAATTCAAAAACAAATAACTGTGGAAACTTGAAATTCACACTAAATATTTATTTAAACGATTCATATACCTTCTTGTTAAAATGACAAGATATTATGAAAATAATAATAGGTATCTATAAAATATATTTTGCCTTGTTTTTAGTTGTTTACGAACATTTTCATCTGTCTTAGTATTTTTTTTTTCTACAAATGTCAATAAAATATTTAATCCAAAGCCCTTGATATATTGTTAAAATATAAGTTAAAAATATTAAAAATGTATATAGCCAAGTTTTTGTTTATTGTCAATATTAGAGTTCATATTTAGACAATATTTCATATTAACACAAAGCCTAACGTTTTTAATAATTTTGTTGTAATTCTGGACATAAGTTACATAAGTAAGTAAAATATTTTTAAAACATCACTGATAATTTAAGAGTTATATTAATTCAACTTACCTGCTACCGTATTGATAGTGAGTAATGATATTATAAATATTCTAGACTGACATACCTTCTCCACTCATAATAATGATAATATATAGTTTTTTTTTTATTCAGAACGACAATTTTTAATCTGTTTACAATGATAACAATTAGACAATTTGATGTATTTTATATCATTTAATCCAAATTTAATACCATCCATAACAGCGACTTTCTAGACACCTAATACACAGCAGAGATAAATCCACTTACCTGTTTTTTTAAATTGAATACTAAAACTATCAGACATTTTGATATTATTGAAAATAATGAAATATTGAATGTAATTTTTATACCAAAATTAATTGTATATTATACGTATTTACTCACACGTTTCTTTTGAGACAGTCCTAAGTCAGTATGAAACGGGAAGGAATTTTTGAAATAACAACAAGGAGCTATTTGAGAATTAACCTGCTCTTAAAACCATTATCAACAGAAGCAGTTTGGAAATTAAAATTGTTGAAAGATATTAGGAGTTTAGGAAAAATGGGAGCCGAATGGTCTATGTTCCAGAAAAAAGTACCTGTTTATAATTTCAATCATTTAAAAAACAATAAGATTATAACACATTACAAATTTAAAAATATTCCATAATAAGTAGCTTCCTATTAGATAAAGTAAAAATATTATTTAAATAAAGCATATTTCATAAATTACCCAGGTAATATATTATGTGTCGATACTACCCGTGATTGAAACTTACCCGTTATTAAGTATATTCATATATATATTATTATATTATAATTTATAACCTTACTCAAATTTGTTATGCTATTTTAAAAGTACATTTTTGCTGTTGAATATAAAGTATTATACAATATCATTATTACTTTACTATATTTACTTAATATTTTATATACATTTGGTTTAATACAATTTGAACTATTTGGGCTTTATGAGAACAACTCGTGTGGAAGTAAATAACTTAAATAAAATTAATAATTAACAATCAAAGTACAATTTTTTTATATGATCAATGGGTCCTTTTTCCTTGTAAATGTTTACCGGTGTGCGTTCAAACTGCCACTGGTCTCATCTCTTAAATATTTTTTGTATTCACTTAGTCATTTATAATTGAATTCAAGGATAACACACCCATTATAACAACAAGGTAATCTTCGCAGGTTGATGTCTACGATACAAAAGAGTGAGTCCTCCAGTTTTGATAAAAAATATTTTTGGTGGCTAATTCTAAA
>NW_019100982.1:0-20109 GCF_001856785.1 Myzus persicae | reverse complement strand
TAACTCACATCCATCATGCTTTACAGGTATATTTATTTGTTTCTACTAAATTTAATTTAGTTTAAAATATAAAAATTAAACAACAAATCTGTGCATAAAGTTTTTTAAATAAGGGGTTTTATTTGATCTATTTCTTAATATTTACAGGTTTAAATGTTATTGAATCTTATGAGTCTCCTCTAAAGAATACAAGGAATATTCCTATTATATTTGATCTAAAAACATTAGGTAAACAAATAATATAATTATATTTATAGTATTTATGTTAACCAATATTCTTATATTTATGTTTAGCTGATATTAGCGGTGTGATGTGCTTAAAAAATATTAGTGATCGAATTCCAAATCCTGCCATTGCAAGTACAACTTCAAAAATCAAAGGTAAAAATAATATATCTTCATTATTCATTCTCAAGATGAAAAATCATGAAATTCAAGAAAATTAGCTAATAAAGTTTTATTTATTAGGGAAAAAAATATCTGGTAAAAATATTTTACAACAGATAAAGATTAGACATCGAATTGATTTAACTCCTAAGAAAGGCCGTTTATATGACGCTCTTACAGCAGCCAAAAAGAGTAAAGCAGTGTTACAGTATCGTTTCAAATCACTCAAAACACGGCTACAGGAAGCAGAAAAATATATGGGGCATCATAAAGAATCTTTGAATTCTTTAAATAATATCACTATCAACTTCATAGTATCACAATTAAGAACTCAATCAAAAAAGCCTAGAGGTAGGCGTTTTACACTCGACGATAAGGTTTTTGCTCTTTCTTTATTCAAACAAAGTGTAAAATCCTATAGGTTGTTACAAAAAGTATTCGCTCTTCCATCTAGAAGTTCATTAATGAATTTATTACACAAAATTCCATTTGCAACTGGAATAAATGAAAAGATATTTCAACACCTTAAAAAAACCGTACACAAAATTAAAAATCCGCTGGATAAATATTGCACTGTTATATTTGACGAAATTTCTTTGTCCGCTGGATTACAATATTTTCCGCATCAAGATAAAGTTATAGGGTTTGAAGACCTTGGAAACAACAAAACAAAATCAGTATTTGCTGACAAAGCGTTAACTTTTATGGTGAGAGGAATTCGTAAAAAATTTAAACAGCCTGTTGCATTTATGTTTACTAGTAGTAGTATGAAGACTCCTGATTTAGTAATTGCTATTAAGGAAGTAATCAAAGCTGTTCAATCTACTGGACTAATAGTAACTGCACTAATTTGCGACCAAGCGTCAACTAATGTTGCAGCTGTTAACAAATTAAAATCTGAAACCAATGAAAAATACAAGAAACTTGGTGAAGAAAACAAAATTTTTGGATTTGAAATAGATGACCAAGAAATTGTACCTTTGTTTGACCCTCCTCATCTGCTTAAATGTATGCGTAACAATTTAATTACCAAACATTTGAGTTTTATTGATAATGATGGAATCAAAAGAATTGCAAAATGGTCACATATTACTCAACTGTACGAATTAGACAAAAATGAATCCATAATAGGTGATCGCATAAATCCTAAACTGACAGATGGCCATATATATATTAATAAAATGAAAAAAATGAAGGTATCCCATGCAGCACAAATATTTAGTCAACGAGTGGGTTCAATAATGAAAATCCTTGCTACATGGTCGAGTAAATACATTTTTTTTTAAATTGAATATCTGTTTATAGTAGTGATTCTTAACCGGTATTTCGTGGACATAAAATAAGTATTCCGCCAAAATTGTTATAAAATGAGTTCTGTTATTTGAGAAAGGTTAAGAACCACTTTTCTATAGATTTAATGTTCTAATATACTAAATATATTTAGTCTAATCATAAAAATAAAAATGTTGTGCTTTTATTTTTTTTTACACAGATGATTCAATAAACAGTCAACTTGATTCATCTGCAGTAGACACTGCTATATTATGTCTTTTCATGGATAAGTTATTTGATAGTGTAAATGGGAGTACAGCTGCACCAACGGTTGGGAAGGACTTAAGATGTGCAGTGACTAAAACTTCTGGCCACTGGAGTTTTTGGAATAATGCACTGCGTATACTTGGGAGTATGAAATTTATTTGTAGGCAAAACCATGTAGTGTCTATAAAAAATTGGATAGTAACTATTAAGGGTATACAATATTTATCTAAAAAGTTACTTGCCAAGGGATTTGACTTTGTTGTTCTAAGAAATCTAAACCAAGACTCCATTGAAAATCTATATTGCTCAGTAAGAAGTCACGGTGTGAGAAATATAAATCCAACTTGTTCAGGGTTTATATCATCATTTAAATCATTACTCATTAATAATTTAACAGCTACACATTCCGTCGGGGCAAATTGTGAAGTAGATAATTCCGAAGACGTTTTAGATAGTTTGAAAGAGTTTGTGCTTTTAATCAATTATGAGGAAACCGTAAAAAATTTAGAAGAGGAGCAATATGATTGTAACATTACTACTCAAATCATTTCTGATAATATCAATCAAATACCTTCAATAGTACAAAAGAATACTAGGTCGTATGTTACAGGGTGGGTGATAAAAAAAATTAAACCTTTTTTAAATAACTGTAAAATTTGCCAATATAAACTAACATCAAATAAATTCTTAAACGAACATAATTTTATTAATGTCCGGGAATATGATAAAAGTAAACTAAATTATCCTACCAGTGAGTCCACTCATTTATATACATTGGTTATTCATTTTTTTAATATGTTTATATCTGATTTTATTGCAAAACCAAACTTGCAAAAACATTTAATATCAAACATTAAAAATTATATTGATATTCAGTCTCTAAATTGTCCAAAACATGACCTCCAAAATATATTTTTAAATGCATCAGTTCGATTATTAATTTTTTCATATGTCAAAGAAATTAATTATATTTTAAATAAAGGTGAGAATAATACAAAGGATTCTTTAAATACAGTTAAGATTGCAGCTCTAAAGTACACCAAAACTTATAAAACAAAAAAAATTAAGATAAATTTGATGAAATGTGGTAGAGATTAAGAGATATAGGTATATTATATTGTTATATAAATAATTTACTTTGTTTTTTAATATATAAATGTGTATATTATATATAATATATAATGTATATTTGTATTAATATGAACTGTATTATTCTTTGTTTATAGTTCAATAAAAAGTTATGCTTCTATTAAAATTATTTGATTTACTTTTTCTTTATTGTCAATATGTATACCTAAGTATTATGACGTAATATTCCATATTATATAAGGTGTATATTTTTCAATTAATATTATCCATTACATTGCCATTATAATGTTTCATGTTTGAGGTGCACAGTAATTAATTGAATGTTAATTAATAAGTACCTATCAAACAACAATAATTAATTTATAAGAATACTAAATGCCTAAATCCTAAATAGTAAATACTAGATACAACATGCAAATAGAAAAAAATTGGTTTTATTGACTTACTATCGATAAGGTAAATTTATCGATTATTTTAACTAGTATCGATATGTAGGATAATATCGATAGTTTAGTTATTACGACAACCGGTGAGCGCTAGAATCGCTGTTTCAGTTGTCTGCTGGTGAGTCGGTGTTCTATTAATCTTTTATCTATGGTGTCAGCGCACTATTTGTTTATTCTCTCTCTGGCCCACACGCAACATCGACCACAGAATAATTTTTTCTATGTATGTCATCCTAGTGTAAAATCACCCATTACAAAAAAGATAAAATAAAAAATAGAAAAATAGAAAAATTCAAAAAATATAATATCGAAGTATCGATGAAGAAGCATATTATTCTCTATCTTTTTTTGCAATGTGTGATTTTACTCTGAGATTATTTACTGATTTTGCCGGCCGAATTCAGCGGTTTGATCTTGATTTAAATGTTGTTATACGTGCCCTGTATCACGAATTATTCAAATTATTGTATGTTCTATATTATTCGTGGTAATCATGGATTATGGTATACACTCTAAAGGCGTACCGCGTACGGCGTAAAATAATGTCCCCATATGAAATGATTGCGTCTAAATTAAGAATACTGATTACTGAATAAGATACAGAGCCATGTTTATAATATCCAATATAACAATATATATATATTATACTATGTATACATAATAAATGATACCTATATATTATAATCTTTAACGATTAATGATAATAATCTATTTTTATAAATAGAAATAAAATCATGAAATTGTTTTTCCACTGACCCCACCAACTACCTACCAAATACCAATATTATTTAATTGCCACAACGCGTCAGCGACTCGCTGCTATCGTATACTTTTTGCAAACCGGTAAATGTGTTCTTAGTTTCTTACTATTTAGTATTTACTAATGTGATTTATGTCATTGTGTTAAGCTGTGTGTTGTTTATAATTAATATTAAATTAAAATAATGTCCACCAATATCTGTTTATGTGGTAAAAACAAATTAAGACTAAATGACACCAATTGGAAGAGACATTTAACTGCATGTAATGTTGCAAAATTGAAAAAATCTAACCTAGTCAACGATGTCTCTAGTTTTTTTTCTAAAAAACGTGTAAATAATGTAGAACATACTCAGCGGCAGAAAATTAATTTAGTACCTCATTGTTCTAATTCTGGTAAGTAAATATTTTTCTAAATAGAATAAATTGAATGTGCATATTTTTGCATATTTGATAGAATTTGATAGAATTTGCAGGAAACTACTTATTTTAAAATTGTTGTACCTATTTTGCATATTTTAACAATTTTTTTAAATTTCAGTAGGTACCTGAGTTATATTTATCATGTTTTCTTGTATTATTAATCAAGAGCAATATTGCAAGATAACTAGCATGTGCTATTAAAATATAATTTTAACTAATAATTAAAAAAAAAAAATAATTAATAATAATGTTATATTATTTATATAATAACAAATTATTTTAGGTGCTAATACCAATACAGATTGTAATATTGAACTTGATGATAATTCTACTGCAGCTCAATATGATATGTTATTAATACAGAAACAGCAATTATTGATTCAGATTCTAATAGTTTCCAACGTTTTCCCAATGATCCAGCATTAATATTGTCAACAAGTTCAAACGCAATTATGAGAGAGTCTGAAGTTTTTTCAATCATAGAATCAAGTACTGGTAAATTTTAAAAATTTTAGTACCTAAAGTTAAATTTATCATATTTTTTTGTATTATTAATCAAGAGAACTAGCATGCGCAATTAAATATAATTTTAACTAATAATTTATATTATTTTATAATAACAAATTATTTTAGGTGCTAATACCAATACAGATTGTAATATTGAACTTGATGATAATTCTACTGCAGCTCAATATGATAAAGTTATTAATACAGAAACAGCAATTATTGATTCAGATTCTAATAGTTTCCAACGTTTTCCCAATGATCCAGAATTTATATTGCCAACAAGTTCAAACGCAATTATGAGAGGGTCTGAAGTGTTTTCATTCATAGAATCGAGTACTGGTAAATTTAAAAAATGTTTATACCTAATGTTAAATTTATAATATTCTCTTGTATTATTAATAAAGAGAACTATTATGCGCAATTAAAGTATAATTTTAACTAATAATTAATATTATTATATAATAACAAATTGTTTTAGGTGCTGATACTAATACAGATTGTAATATTGAACTTGATAATAATTCTACTGCAGCTCAATATGATCAAGTTATTAATACAGAAACAGCAATAATTATTGATTCAGATTCTAATAGTTTCCAACGTTTTCCCAATGATCCAGCATTAATATTGTCAACAAATTCAAACGAATATTTCGCTTATTTAGCCAGTTTACATCCATGCCAGCCGTTACCAGCTGAACTAAAAAATCAAGAGTTTCCTAAACGAAAACAGGGTGAATGGATTAGATCATTTCACGAACAGCATTATAGTAAAAAAAATTGCTTCTGGAGATTTTGTAGTAAGAAATTGGGTTTCTTATTCTCCTTCTGAAGACAAAGTATATTGTATTGTATGTAAACTTTTTGGAACAACTCATTCCAAGTGTAACCAACTTGCAAAATGTGGATCGAATGATTGGAGACATATTGCCTACAAACTTAAAGTGCACGAATGTTCAACAGATCACTTGCAGTCTGAAATTAGAAGAGCCATGTATATCAGTAATCAGAGAGTGAATATTACCACATTAGGACTCCCCAACTCTATTGTTGCAGAAAATAGAGAAATAGTAAAAATAATTTTTGATGTTTTAATTTACTTAGCTCGACAAAACTCTGCATTTCGAGGACACAATGAAAGCTGGAGCTCTAAAAACCAAGGTAATTTCTTAGAATTGTTAAAATTAATGTCAAAACATAATGCATTACTTAAATCTCATTTAAGTAAAATTACAAATGCTTCAAAAAAAAATCGTATAACATTTCTCTCCAGCGACAGTCAAAATACAATGTTAAATGTACTTGGTGAAATAGTTCGATTAGAAATTTTAAAAAAAGTAAAAAAAGCTCGGGTGTTTTCTATTATTATAGACACAACTACCGATGTGGCTAACCTGGAACAGTTTTCACTTGTATTGCGTTTTGTTAATGATGATCATCAGCCTGAAGAACGCCTTATCGCAGTTAAAGTAGCAAGTGATGCATCTGGAAAAGGTTTGTTTGATTTATTTTGCGAAATTTGTAATCTTTACGAATTGGATTGGGAAAATAATTTATGTGCTCAGTCATATGATGGAGCTGCCTGTATGCAAGGTCAATATTCTGGAGTGCGTTCATACATACAGGACAAAAATCCTCAAGCCATATATATTTGGTGCTTTTCTCACATACTAAATCTTGTAATTGTTGATACATGTGATAAAAGCACAAGTATGAGAAACTTCTTTGGTGAATTGCAATCAGTAATAAGTTTTATGAGAGCAAGGAAACGTACTGCTATATTTAAAGAACAACAAATAAAAGTTTATCCTGATCAAAGAGTCAGTCGCATTAAAAATTTTTCTACAACTCGATGGACTTCCCACGATCGAGCAATTTCAATTATTCATGATAAGTATGAAGCACTATTGATGACTTTAGAAGAATTAACCAATTCACCAGATCGAGATTGCTCTTCAACAGCTAAAAACTTACATATCATCATATCTTCATTCACGTTTGTCCTAAATTTAAAGTTAATGAAAAAAATATTTTGTTATACCACTCCATTATCAGTCTACCTACAATCGCCAGCAATTGATTTTATCCAGGCTTTAACTATGGTAGATAATGTAAGTAAGCAAATTAAAAAGTTAAGGACAAATCATGAGGCAGAAAATTTATTGAATGAAGCCAAAACATTTGCAAGTGACAATGGTCTTACTGAAAGCTGTTTGCCAGAAGTACATGTCCGACGTAGAAAAATAATGGCCGGTGAAGCATCAACAGAACATTTAATTGTAAATCCATTAGATAAATTTAGAACAGAAGTTTATTTTGTTATTTTAGATCAAATTACAAATTCTATCTTAATGAGATTTGACGGAGCTCGAAATATATTAAAAGACTTTTCGATTCTTTCCTATGATCGTCTTATGGCTACAAGTAATGGAGAACCTATTCCCAATGATTTATTTGAAACACTGGTCCAATGGATTCCAAATTTACAACTTGAAGAATTGAAAAATGAATATTTAATATTTGCTTCTAGTTTTAAAAGTCTGCAATCCAGTTTGAATCTTACATCATTATCTAATTCTGAAAATGAAATAAGTATTACTGAAGAAAATACTGATGCATGTGATTCTGATAGTAGTACTAATAATAATACATTAACAAAAATTGCTGAAAAAAATCTTACATCAATACAAATTTTAAAACTAATTAGCTCATATGGGTTATGTGCAGCATTCCCTAATTTGTTTGTTGCTTACAAGTATTTATGTACCATTCCGGCCACATCTGTTTCAAGTGAACGATCATTTTCAAAGCTTAAGCTCATCAAAACTCGTTTACGCTCCACTATGCAGCAAAATCGTTTGGAAAGCTTACTTTTACTTTCATGTGAGAGGGACATTGATATAGATCTGGAAGAGGCTATAAATAAATATGCATTCACTTCAAATGTTTTGAAAAAAATATTGTTATTTAAATGAATGTTGTGTAAATAATAAACATAGTGTACGTTAAACTGTTAAAGTGTTAAATGTTGTTTTTATTTTATATAATTTGTACACATATTTTTTGTATGTTTGATAAAATATTGGGTGGTTACTGGGTCTGGGTGGGTGGGTACCTAGACTAAAATCTTTGCTCCTTGTGTTAAAATAGCTCGCCTCGCCACTGGTTCAGTTTAATAAATGATTACATTATACTAAATACTACTGGCTCTAAATCAAATTTATGTGATTAATAGACAGCATTGGTCATACACCTGGTAATGTTTATCATAATATATTCATTAGTATAAAATAATTGATATTCCAGCCTATATAGTTAATATAAATTAATAACACTAATTAAATTGTTCTAACAGATAAAACTTCTGAGACTAGAACAACGACATTATCTTCTCAAAATAGTATTTACAAACACAACTCACATAATTTATCATCTGGTATTTATTTCTTATATTTTTAGTTTTTAAATTATTACTCTTAACCAGAGGCGTGTCTAGGACCAAAATTTAGGACAGGCCTGGTTATAAAAATAATCTGTATAGTCAATACTTTTATAAAATTTAAAAAAAATTTAATTATACTTTTTAAGTCATAAGTATGAGCCATGAGGTGTAACATGACGTACTAATATTGAGAACTATTTATAATATGAGTGTTTATTTAATAAATGGAATTCGCCTGTTTTGGCGAACTCGTCAATTATCTTAGTAGGATCTTTCAACCGAACTGAACTCTCTTTCGATTGATATCAGTGCTAAATTATGAAGACGCGTAGTAGTCATAGATGTCCGTAAATATGTTTTGATTCTTCTCATAGTTGAAAAACTTCTTTCGGCTGATGCCGAACTTACTGGAATAACCAACACGCGTTCAATAACCGATTTAATCTCCTCAAATGACTTTCCCATATCGCATATTTCTTTGTAAAAATCTATAATATTTTTACAGCCAAAATACATATTTTTTGCTAATCTGCATTGACTCAATGCTTTATCCGAAAAATATTTATCATCGTCATAATAATTCGTACATTTTAAAACAAAATTATCATTTAAAAAATTGTTTGATGTCGGATTAAATACTGATATTGCAGATAAAAAATCGGAATCTTTTGTTCATTTCACTTAATATATTTTCTACCACTGTAAAATACATAACTCGCATATTTTGAATCGTAATATCAGTATTTTTAAAACCAGTCGTTGAAGTTATAACATAATCAGTTAATGCACTATTAATATTCGTACGTCGTTTTTTATCATTTGATAAAGAAATATTTAAATTCGAAGCTGTAATTTCAGATTTTGTATAAAAGTTACTAAAATGTTCATCTGAACGTAAACGTTCAAGCTCTACTTTTGTAGCTTCAACTAATTTTAAACATTTAATTATATTGAGTGTTGACGATTGCAAGTGTATTGAAAGTGTGTTAACAGTTGATAAAATGTTATCAAGAAATGTTAGAACAAATATAATATTGAAAGAACCAAACTGATTTAATAGGCCTTTGGATTCTGCGGCTTCTTTCTTTTTTGAACTTTTTGAACATATTGACAAAGCTTTTATAACATTTTCATATCGAATTTTAAAAAAATGAATACCTTTGTATTTAGCAACCCATCTTGTATCGCTATGTTGGGGTATTTTTAATACATTTTCGCAATCTTTTTGGACTTCAGAAAATATGCCATGGCGTAAAGTTGAACTTGATTGAAATGCATAAATTGCTTCCAGTAATCCTATCGTGTCGTCAACTATTTCAACTGATTTAGCAACATCGGCTAAAACTAAATTTAATCGATGCGCGTAACAGTGTATATATACAGTGTATATACATTTGTTTTTAGAGAGCTCTCTAATTTTTATTTGTACCCCGTTGGTAGAGCCTGACATCACTGACGCACCGTCGTAAGACTGACTAATACATTTTTCAATGTCTAAACCAACTGCATTTAAAAATTCTATAATACAATGAGTGAGACCTTGTGCATCCAACTTTAATACTTGTACAAATCCTAAAAATCGTTCTTTAATAATTGATTTATGTACGTACCTTATGCATATTGACATTTGTTCTAACGTTGAAGCATCTCGAGCTTCATCCACAATTAAACTGCACACCGAACTACCTTCATTAACTTCCTTAACAATAGTTTGTGTAATAATATTGGAAGACGCAAGTAAAATATCATTTTGTACAATGTTTAATGTGTATTTTGCATTTTTAGGCAAAGACTTTAAGTCTTTATCAAACTTTCCGTTTTCTAAACATAGTAAATCAACTAATCCTTTTAAATTACATTGATTGGTTTGTTTGTTCAGTATTTTCTAGATCTTTGTTTAAAGAAGTATTTACATTATAATGACCACGTAAACCAATATCTTGCCGCGCGCAATACAAAATAGAACGAATAATACTTTTTAGTATTTCTCGATTTTAAGTTATATTTTCTTCAACATGACTATTAATTTGCAATGTCTACACTTTTCGATGTCACAAAACCTTGATACTTTGCAAACGAAGTTTTATGTGAATTTGCCTCATTATGTTTTTTTGTCATTCCTGAAATATTTTTCCAATCACTGTACCCTGAAACTATTAAAACATCTTGCTGTTTTTCATGAGATGTAGAAGTAGCAAGATGACGACAATAAAAACAAAAAATTGCATTCAATTGAACTGAATATTCAATCCAAGGGTATATTTTATACCAAGAACTTTGGAAACAACGTTGTTTATTATCAATTTTTCGACGAGGGAAATTAATGATTGGCTGTATAGGTTTTTAATCACAATTTAAACTAACATCGAGAACTTTTGCATTAAATGAATCATTAGAAATTGAATTGTCGTTTAGTTTTACAATTTTTTTTGGTGGTTGATCTACTATATCGTCAGTATCATTTTTTGAAGAACATGTTCTTGTTGATTTAGGAACAGGTTTAAAAAATTGGCTAATCATTTTATTATAAATAATCAATATTAACAAAATAAAAATAAAACAATTTATAATAGTTTTAAAATATAAGCACAGAATAATAAAAAACGAACACTCTCACTCACGGGATCGGTTGTCAACCGTGACAATAAATCGAAAGTCGGTACTAAATAAAATATTCGTTATCTAATAGCAATGTCATAGTTTTTGACGCTCAACACTACGGCGGTAATCGCCGACCAAACGACGACGGTCGTGTAATATCTATAAAAAAATATGGGGTATTTCCAAAAAACGCTTGAGAATTGTCGATAAATTTTACGATTATTAATTTTATTTATAGACAAATATTTACATAAAATATGGTCAAACAATTGCCTACGTAGTATGTTGATGTACATTTTACATTCAATATTCAGTGTGCTTATATAAATATAATTTTAAAATGCATATTTTGGGTATACTGCGGCCCGGGCCTACCAGGCCTACCCGCTGGACACGCCTCTGCTCTTAACTGGTTGTCTCATCATTTAATTGTTAGTATATTTTATTATTAAGTTAATTAGTTTCATTAATATATTTGTTGAAGGAGCCAACAGAAGATTAATATTTTCGGATTTGGATAGTTCTCAAACTATTGTTATGAATAAGAGCCCAATTATGTCTTCAAAAACTTAATTTGCTGGCATATGTTTTGTTTATTTATTGTACTTAATAATTGAATATCTAAATAGTTAGAAAATAATTACACAGGCAATACAATGCTTCCAATTTTATTTGTTTTCTACCCGACGGTAGATCAATTCCACTAGAACTTAATTCTTTTATCTCATTAACCAAATCTGATAAATAAATATTACTATCAGATGGCTTCTCTGTGCCCCAATAAAAACCTACTAAAAATAAACAAGGTCGGGTATAATTTAAATTCCTTATACAACATAGAATTGGCCAAAATTGACTATTTGTTGACTTAGTTAAAGGCAAACCATCTATTCCTAAATGTAATATAATAGTATCATCAGAAAAAATATTTGTACCAATAGTTGCTTTTAGGCCATTAGCTAAACCAAAATAATGAAATATACAAGGACTCATGGTTTGAATTGGTAAGGGGTTGTTACTCATGCTTGTTTTTAATAATGTACGGGCATCACATGGAAAGTAATAAAAACAGTCATGATTATTCTTCAATACTTTTAACAAATTAGATAATGCTAGATTTGATATTTTATGCTCAACAGCCCAGTATTTAATATTTGTTAATAACTTTTCACTATAACATTCATTACCATTATCTGAATCAGAAAAAAATGTAGGTACTAAAATAATGTCACTTTGACGATCATCTATCACTTCGTCCACAGTTAAATATTGATCAAGTCCTTCACTGTCACTATGATTACTTTTCGTACTAAAATTAGTGGAATAACTTTTACCACCTACACAATTATATAATATTTCATGATCAGATTTATGTTCATATGAGGTGCTAGGCTGGTTGGTAACATTAATTTCACTACTTTCAATTGCTAAACCTAGTTCTTCACATTCTTCTAAACATTTCCTACGTTTGGTAGACTTGCTTAACGAAATTTTTGAACTAATGAAATTTAATAAAATGTGAAAACCAAAACCTTGGTAATAACTAAGCCAACTAATTAGGTACAGTGATGATTAGGAACAGTTAAAATATGAATGTTTCCTACTACAAGATAACAATTTACCAACTTAATAATTTATAATTTAAATTTAAATAAGATATAAAGTAAAATAGATAAATACTAAACAGTTAACTTTAAGGAACCTAATTAAATTTACAAAAAAAATCAAAATAATAAGATGAACAGCAGAAGCAGTTAACACAACATTACTGTAGGCATGTGAAGCTCATATTCTGTGATTAAAACTGAGAAACCAAAAAGATATAAATAAATTGAATTAGATTTAAATTTTATAACAACTTTATTACCTACTTATAACCTATGTTCCTATGTTTTGTAATTTATTAATTATTTCATTTCTCTCATAAATAATTAGTTAATAAAATGTATGTTTAATTACCGGATTGTCCGTATTGACGATGTTTGTCAAGATTAGGTTGAAACGCCTTCAGGTGAATGACGAATTGCTAAAACACTAAGATAAAACGTATAAACACGTATACAACGGACTAAACGGAGTACAGACGCTTAAATGGCATACAAATGGGTGAATAACGAATAACCAAGATGAGTAGACATAAGACAACCTGAGAAGTGAGAACCGACCAGGGGGTGTTAACTAGCATATAAGAAACTGTGATAGTCGAGTAGACAAAAGTTGAAAAGTCATACCAACCCATACAAATTATTGTACATATGTCGCATGTCCCAGTAACTGTAACAAAATAAATACGAATTATAAACACATTATGTATAAAAATAAACCTAGTTACCAGCCCAATAGCAATTGTCAAAATTCCATCATTTATCTCTTTTCTATGATTTCCATTATCCCATGGCCATTAGTCGTTGTCCATTACGTATTTACTTATATTTTCAATTTCAACCCATCGAGTTTTAACTGTTTGAATTGTTTTATATAAGTGGCTATTAGTGTTTTATAGTGTTTTATTACAATATAATATGCCTTCTCCGTTGTGTGTTGTAAACTGTTGCAACAGTAGGAATGGTATATCTAAACACAGGTTTCCTAAAAACGATATTCCACGTTTTCTCATATGGATAAAACGATCGGGCAATCGAAAGTTGTTAAGTATTTCTCATGAAAAGGTCTATGCATATTACGTCATGTGAGATATACACTTCGACTCATCCTGTCATAGTCATGGTACAAAACAATTGAATCGTAATTCTATACCTACATTACTATTACCGGAATGTGAGTGAATTTATATAAGTTTTATATTAAACTAAAAGTTAGAAATTGATTAAATACTTAATGTTGTATTTCAATGTTTTAACTAATATTGTACAAGCTGGTTGTGAAAATGTGACAATCTTTTAAACACCATTACATAAATATCAATTGTAGGGCAACAACGGTGCGAAGCTGGGCAAGTTAATCACTTTTTTAAACTAGTTAAAGTTAAGTTACTTTAATATAAAAAGTAACTTAGTTAGAATATAAGTTCTGGTTTTATTGCGTATGTTGGTTGATAGGACAATTAAATTGTTTTAAAATAAAAAAAAATTACGTAAAAATGTTGGAAATATTTGAAGATATTATATCAATAAATGCAATAAAATGCGTGATAGGTTAAGTTTTGATGAAAAAAAATTAACTGCCCATAACTTAAAAAATGACAAAGTTGGACCCACTCTTTAAAGACCATTTATTAATTATTTTTGGTATACTTTCATATGACATCGACCGGTCACTTCCCTACGGAACACATTGTAAAAATTAATTATTAAGTAGGTGAGTAGATAACTAACTTGAATTATTGGTGATAAATTAAAAATTAAATTGAACAACTGTCAACTGATAATTTGATCACCTTAATAACCTTAATTTATTGGAATATCAGTTATTAGAATACAACAAAATAAGAAATTGAAACATTCAATAAATGAAAAAAAACTCCTAAAATAACTAGTTACTTATTCTTTTTAACGAGTTGGATTAGATTATTTTACACACTAAATTCAACTAGTTAAGTTACAAAGTTAATATGAATTCAGAATTAAAACTAACTTAAATATAACTTTCCAACTAGTTAGTGCCCAGCTTTGCTTGGGTGAATGGCGATGCCATAGTTTATATTGAATTCTGTATTCAAACGATTCTGAATTTCTGTTATGTAGCTAAGTTATTGGTTTTAAAAAAAATATGTTTTATTTGAATTTAGCATTGATGATATGTGTGAAATTTCTTTTCTTGGATCGTTCTGCCAGTACCTCAGAAATTAAAGAAATTAATAATAAAGTCATTCCAGTTGTTTGCACAGATAATTTAACTGGTAAATATAAAAAATAAATTGATTAAAAATTCAAAGATACATATCATTGGTTGCTCAATTTAAGTATTTAAAATAATTAATTAACTAATTTTTTAACAGGGAAAAACAAGTATAAAGGAAGTATACTAAAAGCGATAAATGTTAGAAAAAGAATAGATCTAACACCGAGAAAAGGCCGTTTATATGACACTCTTAAGGAAGCTAAAAAGAATAATTCTTTGTTGATGCATAGAAATATTGCTTTTAAAACCAGATTGATGCATGCTGAGAAATATATGGAAGACAACAAGCAGTCTTTGATGAAATTAAATGATATAACTTGCAACTTTATTGAGTCACAAATTAGAACCCAACACAAAAAGGCGCGTGGAAGACGGTTTTCATTAAATGATAATGATTTGCGTTATCCTTGTTTAAGGAAAGTGGTAAAGCCTACAGATTATTACAAAAAGTATTTGCTCTCCCGTCAAGAAGCTCTTTAATGAACCTTTTGAAAAAAATTCCATTTCAACCAGGAATAAATAAAAAAATTTTCCAACACCTTAAAATTACAGTGCAAAGAATAAAAAATCCTTTGGATTAATATTGTACGATTTTGTTTGACGAAATATCATTATCTGCTGCTCTACAATATATTCCAACTTTTGATAAAGTTGTAGGTTTTGACGACCTTGGTGAAGGTAAAAGAAAATCAGTGTTTGCTGACAAGGCATTAACATTCATGGTAAGAGGTATAAGAAAAAAATTTAAGCAGCCAGTGGCTTTTATGTTCACAAACAGCTCTATGAAAACTCCAAATTTAGTTAATACTATTAAGGAAGTTGTTGAGGCAGTTCAGTTAACTGGGCTTAAAGTTATTGCTCTTATATGCGACCAAGCAAGCACTAATGTGGCAGCTATAAATATAATAAAAGCTGAAACTAATGCCAAATACTTAAGAAAGTCTCATAAGGAAAAAAGAAATTTAGGATTTGAATTGGGTGGTCAAGAAATTGTGCCGTTATTTGATCCACCTCACCTTTTAAAATGCATGAGGAATAATTTAATCACAACAAATTTAAAATTTACTGACAATGATGGTAAGAACAGAGTTGCTAAGTGGGATTATATCGTCCAACTATATGAATTGGATAAACATGAATGTGTAATAGGTGATCGTATAAATCCCAAATTGACTGATGCACATGTATATACAGATAGAATGAAGAAGATGAAGGTTTCTCATGGTTTAATTAATGTTAGTATTATTGTTATTATTATAGGTTTTATTATTAATTTGATAATAACTGAACAATAAAATAACATAAATTAAAATAGTATCCTTCAAATGTAGTATATATATAAATAATAGTTTATATAAAAAACACTTAAAATTTGTTTAAAAAAAACTCTCAATAACTAATATAGGAACTTTGGGATCAATACAATTCTAAAAAGGCCAATATTTGTTGTCCAACGACTGTAAAAATAATAATTTTGGAAGTGTTCCTCCAGAAAGTCGATTTCTTGACTTAGTAACTGTAGCTCCGGCCTTACTGAAAAGTCTTTCTGTTGGAACCGAAGTTGCCGGTATCACTAAATATTTCATTGCTATCTTGTAGACTCTCGGAAAAGATATTTTTGTTTCTTCCCAATGTTTTAGAGGATCATCATCAATATTTATTACAGGCTTATTTAAATATGCCCGCAGTTTATTTCTTGAAGTAGTATTTACCATTTTTTTTATCATTGTTAGTACAACAAAGATTCCTGTGAAGTCCCCATAAATCATATTTTACTTCGCTTGAATTTTTTTCCTCATCATTAGTTGTAATGTTGGAACATGTATATCTTGGATCGTCTGAGTTTTCCAATTCCATCATATTTACAATGAGAGTTTGTGTTTTTGAGTTAATTAATGGGTCCCATAGATGTAAGTCCTTGAATCTTGGATCTAAAATGGTGCAGATAGCTAATATCGAGTTCTAATCATAAATACTACATCTATAATTTAACTCTTCAAGTAGCTTCTGTTTTAATTTTTTTGCCATTAATATTTCTGGTTTTTGTTTTTCCAGGTCATTTTTTGTACAGGAGATGAATGGTAATACTTAACTTGACATCACAGACTTTTCCACTGATAATTCTTTAGTAAGCACTTCCATTGGTCCTAACAATGAGCAAATGTCTTTGAGATTTCTTAACTCAGTAGCCGTAATCATATCCGGTGCATCATCCTCTGGAAAATTCATTAAAACATATGATATGTTGTTTGCCAACCTCAAAAACCTTTCCAACATATAAAAGCCACTGTTCCGCCTTGTCTTAACGTCCAAAATAAGTTTTAACATAAGCCATCTTTAATATCTGCAAATCAGAAATTTGTTTTAATTCTTCAGTTAACATGTTTTTCAAGTTAATATTAATTGTAATTTGCTAAATTGCCATTATCTACTAATCAGTACAATTTTATAAATTAAAACAATATCTATAGAAATTTAAATAAATTAAAAAAGTATTCTTGTTTGATTACCTATTAGTAAATTTAGTTAATTAATTGTTTTTTTCATATATATTAAATATACATTCATATATTCACAATTTAATACTATCTAATGTATTGTAATAGAAATAAACAAATACTAGTTATGTGTACATTATATTAAAAAGTTGTTTTAATTAACTACACATTAAATTGATTATATATTGATATGATAATATATTTAAATTACCTAGACTTTGATGGTAATTCCTTAGGGCATCACTTGCTTTTGATTTCCTTTTAAAAAATTTAACAATTTCTCGCACTTTGCTAATTATTTGAGGAATACCACCGGTCTTGATATGTGTAGCAGTATCAATTTCCTGTGTTTTGTCAATCGCTTTTTCCACTACCAAATTAACCATGTGCGCCAGGCATGATATCTGTCTATCAGAGCCAAAGTTATCAATTACAGTGTTTTTATATTTGCAGCACTATCACTGACAACAGCTACAACTTTTTCATTTGTTACATTCCAGTCTAGTAAAGTTTTAACCAATATTTCTCCCAAATACTTGGATGTATGACCTTCAAAAAGTTGTACTGTGCCAATTGTAACTGAAAAAAATATTGATACAAATTACTGTTTTACTTTATTAAACCAGTTTACAAGTTAACAATTATACCTGATTCTAGCTCTGCTGAATTAATAAAATGTATTGTTATGCCAAGATAGCTTTTCACACTCATCGTTTCCGTAAACGCATCCGTAGTTACAGCTACATACGTTACTTTAGAAATTGTTTCCCGAACTTTAGTGGATGTCACGTTAAATGTTTCGTTGATACGTCGAACAATAGTATCATGATTGGGTGTATTATACAATGGACATAGTGTTTTTAGCATATGTCTAAATCCTTCACTTTCAATGGTATTAAATGATACATTTTGCTTGCAAAAATAATAAATGATACTGTTCGTTATTTTTGATTCTTGTTTCCCACCTAAGATTCTCACTCAAAATCATATAGTCTAACTACTCAACAACTGTCCAGAATAACATTCTAAGATATTTATCATTTAAATAAATTATTATTATTATAAAATTAAATATGATTTTGGGATAAGAATTGTAGTAAATTTACCTTGAATAGACTTTATATTTGATATCATATTTGGAAGAGTGAGTTGTTGAGTTTTTGTAACTGAAATTGACTTTGTTTTATTTTGGTCATCGTGTACTGGAAGTACCAATGTACTGGAACTGCACTCATCAAGATCCTGTCAGAATATTATTTTAATTTATTTAGCAATTAGGTTATTAGATTAGGCAGATTAGTAGGTACTTATGAGTTCCATAAATACAAATAATGTACATCAGTGGCGTAACCAGGGTTTCTTAAAGGGGAGGGCCAATAAAAATGCTTAAATACCTTATTATAAATCAATTTGTATTATCATAGGTACTGAGTACTGACCTACTTGAGTATTATAAACTATAACTACATACTAGAATATATACTTATATACTTTTTTATAGTCTATGAACTGTAGGTACCTCTACTAGTATAAGATAATTAATTAAAAAAATATGGCCAATGTGGTTGGCCCTACCCCTGGCTACGCCACTGATGTACATATTGACTGATATTTTTACATTATTTTATATAAATTCTTATATGTTTGGTTATACTTACTCCAAAGGTACTGGGTCGTCAATTAGAGACGGATCATTAAGTGATACTATTAGAGATTGAATTTTCTGTTTTTTGTTTTGCGTTTGATCATCTCGTGGTTCTCTTAAATGATTTTCGTAATGTTTTCTAAGATTACCCACTCCTCCGTTGGGTGTCTTGTAATTATTACCACAGATGTTGCATTTATAATTAAATTGATCTTTTTTTGTAAAAAATTTCAGTAGCACAGTTTTAGATGCCATTATTTAGAGTATCAAAGTATTTAAAGTATTTAATTATCAAAGTATTTAAGTATCAAATGTTAAATAACAAATAAATAATAATTATAAAATATACTGCGGACTATCTGCGGACCTGCGGTCTAGTATTCTATATTAGTGTACTATGGCACCGACGCACTGTGCACTTATTACAATTTACAAATATGAAATATGACTAACAAACCAACACCGGCAACACTGACGATAAAAATAAAACAACAAACGTGTTTTCATACCACAATATTCATTAGGTTATTTTATATTCTGCGTCTGATAATAGTTAAAAATAAACTGTAAATTATTTGTAATAATAATAACACTATAACGACATAATGTCTATAACAGTAATAACTAATAGTAATAACCTTTCGGAAGAACTGTTAAATGTAATAATGTATTAATGTTTAATTTTGCCCTTTAAGTTATTATTATTATTATTATTATTATTATTAATTTATTTCTCAAGATAAGAATACCTATAGTAAATACACTGTTGCTACATAATATATAGATGAGTATAGCCTATGTCAGAGGTATTATATAAATAATTTCTAGTGTATAAGTTACAAGTTGTATTGTTTAAAATTATTAATTATATAATATTAAGTAAAAATATGTGTCTACTATCTTAGTGGAACAT
>NW_019100981.1:0-19853 GCF_001856785.1 Myzus persicae | reverse complement strand
GACTCCAATATACCACCCACGTGCCAACCCGGTAGAAAGGCGAAATCAAGAGTTGAATAAAGGGTTGCGGACCTTACTCGTTGATAAGCCTTATCATCTGTGGGATGTCTACCTGCCACACGTGTTGTTCTCTGTAAGGAACAGAGAAAACCGAAACACCGGACAGTCGCCGGCCAAAATGATGTTTGGTCGGGAGATTAAGGCCCCCGGGGACTGGCAGCTCGAGTTGGCTGAAGAGTCGCCGGACGACGGCAAAGGTGGTCCGGAGATGTCCGGAGTAGATCGGAACCCTTCGGCCGAAATCGAAGATCCTCCGGTGGAACCGGATGATGCTCCGGTTTGAGAGAGGTGTTACCCGGTGGGGTCCAGCCCCAAAAGCCCCAGTACCCATATAGCCCCAGAATTCCCGGGAAAAGACAATCTGTCAGTAGGGGATTGGGTATATTACAAAGCGCATCCGCAATCAAGTGCGGAGAAGCGTTTTCACGCGGGGTTCGCCCCGAAATGGTTAGGTCCGGTTAAGTTGGGTAAACCACTAGGAACCGGAGTGTTCTTGACGGAGGGTAAACACCCTACTAAGTTACATGTCTCAGCGATGAAGCGAGCTGTAGGACCGTCAGAGAACACTAACTAATCATACCTTGTTTCAGATGGCAGAACGCACCAATAACCCCCCACCGAACCGCAACAACCGGCCATCCCGCGGCATGATTGCCGCGCATGTGGAAAAGCTCCGGGCAATGGCCGCGCAGTTGTTGCGGGAAGCCAGGAGGAAGCCCGTGATCCTGGATTCTTGTGATTAACCAACCATCTGAGAGGCTGATGATCTGTCAATATATAGAATTTTCTTCCCAGTAAATATGGTCTTAATTGTTTTAAGCTCCATACGATATCTAATAACTCTTTTTCTGTCGTACCATAATTATGTTCTGCTTTATTCAGTACCCTTGATGAGTATACGATTGGTAAATCTTCCCCTATCGTACCTTGTGAAAGAACTGATTCAATTGCAAAGTTACTTGCATCGCATGTTACATTAAATGGTTTATCGAAATCTGGATAACTAAGAATAGGTTCCCTTATGCATCTTTTAATGTTCTAAATGCCTGTTGACACAGATCTGTCCAATCATATAGTGGATCGTTTTTCAACAATGTGGTTAATGGTTTTGCGACCTTACCATAATTCTTTATAAATCTACGGTAATATCCTGATAGTCCTAAAAAACTTTTCAATTGTTTTTGGTTCTTTGGTTCTGGAAAATTTTTTACACTCAAAATTTTTGATGGATCTGGTTTCAATCCTTGTTCTGTGATAATATGACCTAAATATATAACTTCGTGACGCAAAAATTCATATTTCATAGGTTGTACCTAACCTAACCTAAAATTCCATCATGAGGTATTGGAAAATTATTATTAACAACTTGAAACCTTACTTGTCTTTTTTTTCTTCTAAAAAATTTACCATTATATTTACTGACCCAATTGTGTTCACAAAATATTCATTAATCCCTTTTAATCGATATAAAATTCTTTTGTTAACTTTTACGTCGTCTTTTCATGATAATAATTTTACTATATTTACTTTGCTACCTGTGTCAAGTAAAAATCTTGATTTCTGATTACGAATTCCGTAGCTTGACATATAATGTGATCTTTATAAAGTTGAGCCTTTAATTTAAATGCTCTTGAAATGTCACGGCTGTTGCTTTGATTTCTTGAACCGATCGTTCGCCGTTCAGAATCGACCCTCTCTCGTTTCCCGAAGTTGATGGTTCTGTCATTGAACTTGAATTTGCCTGACTAGCTCTTTTTTCATTGTTATATTTTAATTTCCTGCATACTCCAATTTCATGACCTAGTTTCTTACAATATTTACAAACAATTATCTTGTTATTAATTGCACTTTTACTTAGCAGAATTAGAAAAAAATATTTTAATTGCAAAACAAAAGGCAGATAATGACCATTACCTTTCTCAGATTAAACAAAATAAAATGAAAGAAGAAATTTTAGAACTTAGTCTGGAAAAAAATAAAAAGGAAATATGATTTTAAAATAAATATTGACATTGTTTATTTCAAATTTGTATATAATTTTTAAATGTAGGTTTTATGACTTATGTTATTGTTAATTTTTATATACCTACTACTCAAGGAAAGAATTTATGTTATTGTTAAATGTTGAATACTATTCTAGGAAAGAATTTATGTTATTGTTAATTTTTATATACCTGCTATTAAAACAAAAATAAATGTTGCACATTTAAAATAAGTTATTTTTATTCTTGTCAGATACATCTATTAAGAAAAATAGTTTTCAATTATGTTATTTCTTACAGCATTTCCAACTTGCTGTACTGGCAAAGCGTCTAGTTCTTCAAATAAATCACCATCAATCTGCAGATCATTTTGTTTTAACAAAATATTGTGTAATACAGCAGTAGCCACAATAGTAGTCAATGCTGATTTTGGTTGATTACGTAATCCAACAGAAAGAACTGGAAAACGCCTTTTCAAAACACCAAAAACTATTTCTATTACATTTCTGGTTCCAATTTGAGCTTTCTATAAATTCAATATTTTTTTTACTTAACCACCATTATTATAAAACTATTACATTGCTAAAATTAATTTTAATTACTTGATACTTTTTTTCTGCAGCTGTGGTAGGATTTAACAACGGAGTCATCAAATATTTTCTGCAGGGATATCCACTATCTTCGAGCAGAAAACATTCTTTAAATTCATTATTTTCGAACTGTGCACACAATAAACTATTATCAAAAATAGTACTATCATGTACAGATCCTGGACATCTATATAAATAATGCATTAAATACAACTGATATACCCATAAAATGAATTAGCAAAATATCAATTAAACTATTACCTAGCTACAATGTTCATAATTTCCATTTTGCTATTACAGACAGCTTGAACATTAAAAATAACCTTTTCTATTCCTGAACTGTTCTCCTATATTACTGTTAGGAGACTGGATTCTAATATGTGTGCAATCAATTGCACCAATTACTTTAGGGAATTGGTTACGTAAATAAAATCCAATTTGAACTTCTTTCATTTCGGCTTATGTTTTGAGAATATTTATGAATAAAGGACGAAGGCAAGCTATACATTTTGATACACGTCTTATAATTCTGCAAACCAATGACTTGTGCACTTGAATATGATCACCAATAATAACCTAAATAATTGATTATTCTATATTAAATCATTATATTTTTTGTTTATAATTATTTAATAAATGTATGGTTCATAAACGAATAAATTTGAAAAACTTACTTGAAATGTCCCAGTCGCATAGAATCTCAATGCTATTAATAATTGTACTTCTGGTTTGATTGCATAATTCCTATTAGTACCATGTTTTATATCTTTTCCAATTACATTCAATAATATCATAAAGGTATTCTTTGTTAACCTATGGGGTATACACAATTTGTAATCATTTTAATTTAAAATACAACTCAATATTAATTATTAATGCAGTTATATTAGGATGGTAATAACAGGGTCAAGTGAGGTAAATGTTAACATGTTATGTACATTCTTAAGGTGTTGAGAAAAACACATTGTGATTAAAATAATACATTGCACGTTTATTATTCTTTCAATATTGATGTCAGAACAAATTTTTATTTTTTAAATTGTAATGGGGCAATAGTAAATTTAAAATTGTCGGATAATGTTTTTATATGAACCCAAAATAATTAACAATAACACAGTCTTACCTGAACCTATTTTTGAAATCTAAATCATCATATTTTTCCAGAGGAAAAAACGATCTCTGTATAATCGTGGTCGAGGAAGGTTTATCAAAACTTCAAGCACATCATTTTCTTCATCGGAATTCGATGATGATGATGATGATGATGATGATGATGATGATGATAAATACATGACTACTCTGACAAAAGCAAGAGGAGAAACTACACGCTGGTATTTGCAGTTCGTATTCACTTCGAAATTCTAATTAGTAAACTGTAAACTGACAAACTTTAAGGGCCGCATTCATAGTCGATAACCCTTTGTCGTCCGACGGTACTTAGGAGTACCAAACATTGAACAATTCATATAAAATCTAATATAGCATATATTAATTTATTAAACAATTAGTTGGTTTCATTTATTCATATAGAATAAGTAATTTATCAAGTTATACCTATTATATTAGTCAATGTATGTGTAAACTACGTCTAAAGAAAACAACATCTGTGACAACGCTTATCATCAGACCTGTGGCGACCGCCACAGCGTTTGTCGCGGCGACCCTCGCGCTCGTAGTGGCCTGCCTCAGCAGCGGCCGTTCGTTGTCACTCCACTTGTCTGTGATCCCGCGCCTACGCATATACTCGTCCGTGCAACTGCCGTGAATTTATTATATCTGTTCATTGATTTATTTAACTCTCACTTGTAACATTGTTTTGTGTAATAAACTTATTTCGTAAACATTTAATTCTCGTTGTTCATCGAAGGTAACCCTTTCCCTGTTGTGGCCTATCATAATTGGTGATAGGGGGAAATCACTGTAGTGCAATAACCAAAGCCACAAATTGGTGACCTCGTGTTTTCTCATTCGACTTTTTACATTTTTTCGAACACACGATGTGTTCCGGCAATCATACACGCGATCTTCTCTCTCTCGAGAATGAAACTCAACCGCCGACTAACGAGAACGCGAACCCGCCGTCCGATAACGTGTCCGCCGCGAGTTTCGCGCAAGTGCGTCTACCTAATTTTTGGCGGCACTCTCCACGCGAATGGTTTTTCCACGCCGAGGCCGTTTTCGCGAACCACCGTTTACGTTCTGACACCTCGAGGGCGAATTTCGTTATCGCCGCGTTAGACGAGGAAGGCATCAAGACTGTTTGCGACCTCATCGGGCCCGAAGTTCGTTTCGAGAGCCTTAAACAGCGCCTCATCTCCGCATTCGCGGTACCCCAAACCACGCGTTTTCGCAGCATCGTCCAGCCAGGCGGTCTAGGCGATAGACGGCCATCACAATTGTTGCGTGACATGCGCTACATTCTTCCGGACAGTATCGGCGAGGACGCTCTCAAGCAGTTTTGGCTACAAAAATTGCCATCAACAACCGCCGCGATCATTTCCGGACAAGATGGGTCGCTGGAGGAACTCGCAGCACGCGCTGATCGGGTCATGGAGGCGACGTCCACTTACGATGTTCACGCGGTGAACACGTCCGAACCGTCAACCGACCGATTCCGCTCAATCGAGAACGCGATAGCAGCACTCACGGCACAAGTCGCCAGTTTGGCCACACTGCAGGCCAACGGTTCTAATCACAGCCGCTCGAGATCGCGCTCCAAATCACGGTCGAACAATAACAAAAACAACGGCATGTGTTTTTATCACAACCGTTTCGGTGCGTCCGCTCGTAAATGCATAGCACCTTGCGCTTACAAGTCTCCGGAAAACTAATAGGCGCGGCGGAGGCGAGTCAGCCCACCGCCGCACTACGCAATCACCGTGTTTTCGTTTCCGATGTGCGTTCCGGTCGACGTTTTCTTATTGATTCGGGAGCTGACATTTCCGTCCTCCCGCCGTCCGCCGGTCAACACCCCACGTCCGACGTCATACTCACCGCTGCTAACGGCACCCGTATCCAAACCTACGGACGAAAAACGCTCAATCTCGATTTAGGGCTCACCCGGCCGTTTACGTGGACGTTTGAAATCGCAGATGTTACCCGAGGAATTATCGGGGCAGATTTCTTGCATTATTACGGTTTGTTAGTCGACGTCCGCCGTAACAGGTTAGTCGATTCGAACTCGGGTTTGGCATCCAGGATCGCTACCGCGAATACAGTTCCGCCGACCATTTGCGCGGTCTCTCAGCCACGTTTATGGACCAACTTGATCGCGGATTTTCTTAAGGTCACGCGGGAATCCCCCGTACCAGCCGTTTTTGCACACAACGTCGAACACGTTCTTTCGACCACCGGACCACCTTTGTTTTCGCGACCACGTCGTCTCGCGCCCGACCGTCTCGGTGCAGCTCGGAAGGAGTTCGATTTTATGCTTCGCGCTGGCATTTGTCGTCCATCGGACAGCGCGTGGGCCAGCCCTTTGCTCCTTGTCAGCAAGAAAGATGGATCGTTTCGTCCTTGTGGTGACTACCGAAGGTTGAATGCAATCACCAAAGCGGACCGGTACCCTTTACCACACATTCACGACTTCACCAGCAATCTACACGGTAAAACTATTTTTTCAAAACTTGATTTAGTGCGCGCGTACAACCAGATTCCCGTCGCACGCGACGACATTGCTAAAACCGCCGTAACAACACCTTTCGGGTTATATGAATTCCCGGTAATGTGTTTCGGGTTGAAGAACGCCGCGCAAACCTTCCAACGTTTCGTCAATGACATTCTCCGCGGATTAGATTTTGTGTTCGCTTATATAGACGATGTTTTAATCACGTCACGGTCCGAGTCCGAACACGAAATACACTTGCGATCAGTACTCGAACGTTTTCAGAAGTTCAGCGTCGCAATTAACGTCAGAAAATGCGTACTAGGTGTACCACAACTAGTTTTTCTCGGACATGTCGTCAACGGCGATGGTTGTAGCCCGCTACCCGAGCGAATCGATCAGATACGAAACTGGCCACTTCCGGTTTCCAAAAAAGCGCTGCAACGTTTCCTCGGTTCCGTAAATTACTACCACAGGTTTATACCGAACGCGGCACAACTGCAGTCTCCGTTATTCGAGCTCGCTTCGTCGGTCAAGCAGAAGGACGGCCAATTGTGTTGGTCACCAGAAACGCGACTCGCTTTCGACAAGTCCCGCAACGCTCTCGCGGACACGTTATTCCTTTGTCACCCGAGCACGGACGCTGAACTCCGATTATGCACAGACGCATCGAATACAGCCATAGGCGCAGTTCTCGAGCAGTTCATCGATGACACCTGGAAGCCACTCGGCTTTTTCTCTAGGAAGCTCACGTCCGCTCAAGCCCGTTACAGCACCTTCGATCGAGAACTGCTCGCCGCCTATTTAGCTACACGTCATTTTCTTCACCTCATTGAGGGCCGACACATTGTACTTCTGACCGATCACAAGCCACTAACGCACATGTTTTCCGTTAAGACGGACAAATACAGCGACAGACAATTGCGGCACATCAGCTTCATAGCACAATTCATCCAACAAGTTGAACATATCCACGGGGACAAGAATGTTGTCCCGGACGCGCTCTCCCGCCTCGAAACCGTCACGCTACACGCGCAGCTCCCGGATTGCAATACATTGTCAAAGGACCAAGCCGAAGATCCGCAGCTTCAACGAATTCTCGACGGTACGTTAGCCACTTCGCTAAAACTCGTAGCGCACGACACAGCTTCGGGTCCCGTATTTCTCGACACGTCAGTACCCGGCAGATCGCGCACTTACGTCCCCGCAACGCTTCGTACGTACATGAAGTTGGCCCCCCCACATTCTGCAATTTTTTTCAAACAAATTTTAAACAATTGTAAATTAATTGTAAATAATTGTAAATTCTATCCCCGAATTTGTAAATCATCTGGGGCCTCGGGAAATAAAAAACAAGTTGGGGGGGCCAAATTCACGCAGCCCCCCCACATGGTCCGATCTACTCCAAACAAATTGTAAACAATTGTAAATTAATTGTAAATAATTGTAAATTCAGTCTCCGAATTTGTAAATCATCTGGGGCCTCGGGAAATAAAAAAACAAGTTGGGGGGGGGGGGCAAATTCACGCAGCCACCCCACAGAGGTAGTCCGATCGAGTTCGATCAAATTGTAAAAATTATGCTTATGTTGAGTTATTGAACCCTTATTGAAAAATTCAAAAATTATATTTTTTTTAATCACTTAGCTAATTTTTATGCATTTTTTAAAAAAAATTACAAATTTCTAAAAATTTCTCAAGTCTATTTCTATCCCAAAAAGAGTCAAAATATTATGAAAATATTACCATTCATTATAAATGCTAATATAAATATTTGGTGAAAATTTCAAAGGTCTGCGGTTATTAGTTTTTTAGTTACACCAAAAAAATATAATCGACTTTTTCAAAAATTACCAATTTTTTATTGGTTTTTCTTGACGCTTTCTAAAACTACTTGGAATTTTCAATTTCTACCTCCCAAAAGTACCAACAAGGTTCAATTTTCTATCTCAAAAATCGAAGCATGCTTTCTATCCAAAATGTTGCTGATAGACAGAAAAAAAAACACATCATTGTACGTAAACCCAATACATTCTTTCGCCAGGCTCAGAATCTAAAATAAAAAATAAAAAAAAAACAAAATTGAAATACCTTCAGAAAAAAAAAACTGTATGTATTTTATAATTTTCAAACAATATATTAAACAATTTTCAATCAATTAAAAAAAAAAAAATTCAAAGTAAAAATGAGCGTAAGTATATATTGATAGAGGTAGTCCGATCGAGTTCGAACAAATTGTAAAAATTATGCTAATGTTGAGTTATCAAACCTTTATTGAAGAATTTAAAAAAATATACTTTTCTTAATCGCTTAACTAATTTGTATGTATCGATATGCTGATTATTTAAATAATTTATCTTTTAGTTGTTTATTTCAACATTATTTAACTGTGCCAAACTCTTCCATTGACTATAAGCGATAGATTATTTTTTACTATTTATTTATTTATTTATTTATTTATTTCAGCAAAATCACAAAAATTAAATTACAAAAAAAATTAAATTACTACAATAATAGTGATAAGAGCTGATACGTATACCAACTGAGCAAGCTCGTTTCTGGTATACGGAGTTCCTATACATATTACTTATATAATATTATAAAAATAAAGTGTCATGTGTCTTATACAATGTCTTATACAATTGAGAATGATGTATTTTACTACTCTAAATAACATTATCTTATAATTATATAACTAAACGATGCTAATAGATAATCATTTATATTTACACATAGATACTTTTTAATAATTGATTTTTACACACATTCTCATCTAGGTCATTTACTATTTTAGTAATTATATTTTTTATACGATTTTTGTTAATTATATTTTTTTCATTGGTTTTATTAGACTGATTTTCACATTCATACTTTATTAGACTCTTTACATCATTTCCTAAATTGTTGAATATAGTTTTGGCCATATAATCGGGAGCACTTTTTGTACTGGATAGTGATATATAAGGTAATTTTATGTTATTACCTGTTCTACTGTCTATTATATCTGTATTATTAAGTATTTGCATTTGAATTGCTTTTATAAGTATTTGTTTAATGTATAATTTATAGATTGATAGTATGTTAGTATTTTTAAAAATATCTATTGAAGGGTATGTCGGCGGTAACGAGTAGGCTACTTTTATAGTAATTTTCTGGGCAATATATACTGATTGTATGTCTTGTTATGTGATATTTATTAGGACTTTAGATGGTCTTCATACTTATTAATGTTATAACTCGTGAGTACGTTGCTACTTATAGTTGTGAATTGTGATATTTCTTTTTTATATAATAGGTTAGTTTATATGATAGTTTTTGCTCGATTTCCACGAGCTGCTGCTTTGTAAGAATTTTTTCCGTGTAAAAGTCTTGTATTCAAAATACATACGATTATAATAACATATTATTCAATAAAAAAATAAAAAAATATTCATGTTTGCATGTTTTTATCTCATAAATGTATACCTCTCCACTGATTTATATCGTACGTTTTATGTGCTCTAACCATTGTGCGAATCAGAGTAACTCAATTTCCCAATTTTTGAAAAAAAAAAATGAATATTTTTCCATTTAAAAATCAAGGAAAAAACTAATTAAAGTAAATTAAATACCATATTATAATAATAAAGATATATGTGTATATATTTGTACACAGCGAAGTCAAATATTAGTTTTATTGTTTGAGATATACGTGCGCTAACGTGCGTGAGACTGTTTTCTGATGGAGTGATACACAAGTCGAATCGGTGACTTTTGCGAGCGGTGCGGTGGTAGAAGTTATTTTGGTTGCGCGACTGGTCATATTAATAAGGTCCGCGGAGTATAGATGGGTTTCACAGGGAAATCCGAAATACGTAGTTTATAGTGGAGTAAACTCTATACTTTTAATTTTAAATCTGGATTTACACTATAATAATATGAATGTCAGTGTTTATCAAAAACAAATCATTGTATATTTGGACACTATATAATATTTTGTATTGATTGTTCAACTGTAGATTTTGTTTTTAAATAATCACTTCATTTGTCTTGCATCTACCGAACTGTCTGTACGTACTGGTTAGACCAAGCATTTGTTTTTGTTTTATAGTTTTATACTTGCGCATAAGTTTGTATTAATTGTGTATTTTTATCCTGTGAAGTACTTATACAAACTATATTACATAAGTATGGCTGACAAGGTAAGTTATTTTAAATGAAGTTAAAATAATTATATTTTTTTTACATTATCATAACTGTTTATAATCAAATATAGTAATTAGGTACTTAATAAATTAGTTCATAATATTATGTATCTTAATTATTTAATTACTTATACTATGAACAGATTTTTATTTACTTGAGGATATTTTGTATCCAAGTATTTGTATTATTATTTTTATATTTTATTAATAATATTTTTTAATTATTTTGGATTTTCTGTTAATTGATGCATTTTATCTAATTAAAAATATTTAGGCATTTAATTTAATGAGGAATATGTTTTTTAAACTTTAGTTAAATAAAATGCATTGATTAACAACAAATAATAATAAAAACCTGGTTCGTGGATGTCGCTCTGCTATTCAGTAGGTTACAAGTGGGTCACTGTAATAGATGGTATTAAATTTGAATTCTATGATATAATATGTCTCTACTTTTCGCAAGTGTTACTTGGTTTAACGTTAAACGTATAGCTATTGTTGAAGTAAATAAAGTATTTAAGAGATTATCAACAAAAATTGACTTTAAATATAAATAAAACTATATTTGTTACATTTTCCATAACAAATATCTATACAGGGTGATTATTTTATCATGAACCAGTTAATATCTCGGTAACTATTAGGAATTTTAATATAATTTATTTTTTAAACTTTCTAGGTTTAACTGTTTTACAACGTATAATAATTTTGATAATTTTAACTGCCTCCCTTATTTAATAAAACACTATAAACTTTCGATTTTCAAATGGCATTACCTATTTTTATAACGAAAATCTATAAACATATTGAATAAAATAATTTTAATGTTTACAGAATTTAATTTGAGTAATCCGTTTGCGAATTATTAATGCTTAAATATTCGTTCAATTAACTGTTACTGGTCCATTTATCAAAACCCAACAGTCAAAACCAGAAGTCAAAACGAAATTTTATCTCAATTGAACAATAACCATAACGGTCATAATCGATAATAACTTTTAGGTAACAAGATAGATAAACAATAATGTTAGAAAAAAAAAATCGTCCTATCATCACTCCCACCAGAACACCGAGTGTCAGCGAACCACGACTAACTTGCAGTAGCGCGGCTGTATCAACTATAAATTATAAAAATAACATTTTACAATTTACCATCATGGCTACATGATACAGCACTGGTTAGGTTAGATTATTGATTCTTGGTATAAGATTAAGATAAGTGATAAGTCACTGTACGTTTGTGGTGACTTCGGCGCTTATCACCACTTGCTCATCACATTCGCCGTTACCATCCGTTTCGCGGAACTTTTATATTATATTCGTATTTATACAACAATTGTGATTTTTAGTATTTATTGTCTTTGTAATTATATTTATGTTCCTCGCTCAACTCGATCTCGCGTCTCCCATTGGCGACGCTCAGCGACTCGTCCCGCGACGAGTATTTAATAAAAAATCTGTTTGTTATAAAATCTATTTAATAAAAAATCTGGTTGATAAAAAACTAAATACATTTAATCTATATTTATAAAAATGTATTCAATAAAAAATCTTTTTGATAAAAAATGTTAAATTAAAAAAGATGAAATAAATAAAAAAAAAACCATGTTAAACAAAAAATCAGAATTGATAAAAAATGAAAAAGTTGAAATTGATAAAAAAATGTTAAAAAATGAAAAAATTCAGTTGATAAAAAAATGAAAAAGTTCAAGTTGATAAAAAAATGTTAAAAAATGAAAAAATTCGAAGTTGATAAAAAAATGAAAAAAGTTCAAAATGATAAAAAAATGAAAAAAGTCTAAGTTGATAAAAGAATGTTAGAAAATGAAAAAATTCGAAATTGATAAAAAAATGAAAAAAGTTCAAAATGATAAAAAAATGAAAAAGTTCGTTGATAAAAATTCGAAGTTGATAAAAAATGAAAAAAAGTTGAAACTGATAAAAAAAATGTTAATAAATGAAAAAATTCGAAGTTGATAAAAAAATGAAAAAAGTTCAAAATGATAAAAAAAATGAAAAAAGTTCGTTGATAAAAATTTTTAAAAAATCTATTTAATAAAAAATCTAAAATTTCGACTTTTTATTTCAAATCTTTGTTTTTAGATTTTTTAACATTCCTTTATCAATTTTTATTTTTTGTTTAACATTGCTTTTTTTTGTATCAATTTCGACTATTTTTTATTTTTTGTAAATTTCATTTTTTAATATTTTTTTTATCAATTTCGTCTTTTAATTTTACATGTTTTAATATTAGATTTTTTATTAATTTCATTTTTTAAAATTTTTATAGATTTTGATTTTTTATGAATTTAGATTTTTTAACATTCCTTAATCGATTTCCACTTTAATTTTACATTTTTTTAAATTTTTTAACAATTTCGACTTTTAATTTTACATTTTTTGCAAAATTAATTTTTAACAAACAAAATATATTTTTTTTAAATAGTTTTTTTTACGTTTAGATTTTTTATCAAAAAGATCTTTAATTTTATATTTTTTATTAAATATGGATAATTATTTTTAATTGAATAGATTTTTTAATAAATATAGATTAAATATATTTAGTTTTTTATAAAAAAGATTTTTTATTGGATAGATTTTTTATCAAATATTTAATAAAAAATGTATACTTGATAAAAACCTTTATGTAATAAGTGATAAAAAAATCTATTTTTTTTAATAAGAAGTGGGAGGGGGTTGCGTGAATTTACCTCCCCTCAATTTAAAATGCTTATTGCGATGAAATTAAGAGGTACTAAAAACAGGTAAGATGAAATTAATTAATGAAAATAATAACTAAATACAATTACTATAGATGCCTAATATTTACAATAGTTTAAAATATAATACCCAATTACAAATTTAAAAAATAGTAAAAATTACATTTTTCAAAAATCTCCGAAGTGATAGATTGCAATGTTTTTTAACGTAAAATATATGAACCATATGGAGGGGGTGCATTATTTTTGACGCTAGAGGGATACGTGAAGTTCTCCCACCAAATATTCTTTATAGCGCCCAAAATAATGAGTTACAAATTCTAAAAAGTGTTTTACAAATAGTTACAAATGAGTTACAAGAGAATGGCGTTGGTCTGGAGTCGATCAGACAATGTCGGTGGGCCAACTTCATGCATGTTTGGTTTTAATAAAGTCAAAACTATACATTTTTTTTTAAATATTTTAGGGTACAGTTAAACGGGGACGAAAACCTCGTGTAGATGAGAACCAGATTTTTGAGGCTTTAGAAAAAAGAAAGCATGAAATTATTAATGAACGTGGTTTAGTTAGCCCTATTTCCAGTAATGTGTGGAAAGCAATATCTGAAGATTTAAACTTCAAACTTCCATCAAATTCGTTATACATCATGTTTTATGAGGATATACATGGTTGGAAATCGAGATTAAATAAAATGCTTGGATACGAAGATAATAAAAAAATTCCTTTAGGAGTAGACCATTCGTCATCATCAGATACTGAATGTTCATTGACATCTAAAAAAAATGAATTAAAAAAGTTATTTAAAATCTCTATCCCTTTTGATGTTTATTCAACGATAAGCCCTATAACACAATCATACAAAGATAAAAATCGAGGATATAGATACTACGATGTACTTAAGCCCCATATGTGGACAGATGTTATAAATGATTTATTTTTAAAAACACATAAGCTTCCATGCAATTTTGTATATAAACGTGTAAAAGTATCTCGGGATAGTTCTAAAAGTGAAAAATATATTGTTTTTGAGGCACTTTGCAAGGATTGTGGCTCAGAACTTCAATGATGGGCGGATTCAAAACCACAAGACGGAGAATCTCTTTTCATTAGTATTTTTACTGAAGATACGAGAGGTAGTGAAACAAGTCATATTACTAAAAGACAATTGAAAGGTTACAAACGAAAAATGGTGGGTGAAGAGCTTTCGACTAATGTAGGATCAATTTGGAGAAGGAAAAACGTGGCCGATTTGGAATTTGGACGTATTTCGCCTGCAAATCTATACAGCCTTAACGTGTTGAGTAAAACGAAACAACAGTTTAAAGACGAAACATTAGGAGTTACACAAAAGTGTCCAATAAAATCGTTGATGGAATTTAAATATAACTCCAATCATGCTGGATCTATACATAATATAGGCATTGATCCTTTTTTTGTATACTATTGGTCCAATCATCAATTGATCATTTATAAAGATGTATGCAAAAATTATTGTCGGTTATCTATTGACGCAACTGGAGGGTTGGTTAAAAAGTTAAAGAAGTCTAGTCTTAATATTATATCGAACAATATTTTTTTATACGAAGCTGTAATCAGCACTTCATATGGACAAATTCCCATAACACAAATGATATCAGAGAGTCACGATACTCTCAGCATATTTCGTTGGCTTAGTCAGTGGTTAAAAGCAGCAGTTAAATGCCCTAATGAAATTGTTTGTGATTTTTCAAGAGCACTACTTGGAGCATTAACCCGTGCATTTTGTGATGGATCAAGTCTGCGGGGATATGTAGAAAAATGTTTTATATTTTTATACAACCATACAACAGATCTACCCCCTTGTTATATAAGAATCGATGTCGCACATATTATTAAAATTTTTTGTAGAATTAAATGTTTATCTGGACAAAGTAAAAAACATTTAAAAGAATTTTATGTCAGGTGCTTCAGATTACTTATGGAATCTATAAGTCTTGATGAATTTCGAACAATTTTAACTCATTTTTTAACAGTAGTATTAAGTGAAACCGACGGGTGGATAGATGCTGAAAATTCAATTAAAACCTCTTCAGAAATGGGGAGAGAATTTCTTATTGGTCGTATGAAAGGTTTGATGGAGTGTATAAACCAACAGTTAAGTTGGCCAGATGAAACTGAAGACACAAATTAAAATAATGAAGAATTAGAAGAAACGGAAAAAGATATAAATCAAATTGAAAGTTTTCTGGAAGATATTTTGAGTGAAGCTAAAGTAAGTTCAAAACAAACAGGAAATCGAATTTCCGCTTACTATCTTCCAGAACTTACAAAGGATATAATGAGACTATGCAAAGATTTCCCGTTGTGGACATCAATTATGAAATCCCACTTTCAATCACCTTACGATACTGCTACTTCTGCATCAGTTGAAGGAGATTTCAAGGAATTGAAATGTATAATTCTTCGTCATGAACGAAAACCCATGACTGCAGATAGATTTGTTGTTCATCATTTAAATAGCATTGATAGCAATACTAAGCTTTTCCGCAGTTCACAGTTAAGAAATGATCCCAAAATCACACAACATCCACATTTAAAAAAATTAAGACGCAATATATCTAATTGTAAATCATCATCTAGCAACGACTTATATAATCACATTAATGAGCAATTTAATGAAGTATCTAGACAATCATTATTATTATCCCATGAATGTGATAATATATCTAAAAATATTGTTTTCTCTCACTTTTCACCCTCGCCATCCATATCACCTGTTTTAAACACACCTGACGATAATAATGAACTAAATGTTTCCTTAGATACTTCACACTGTTCATCTTCATCATCCATATCTGGTGTTTCAAATATTTTGGAAGACGATAATGAACGAAATATTTGCCTAGATTCAACCCACCGTTCATCCTCATCATCCATGTCTGCAGTTTTAAATATATCGGGCAATGATAATGAGGCAAATGTGTCCTTAGGTTCACTTTATGCAACCGAAAATTGGCGAGGGCTTGGTAAAGAATCTCTATTTATTGATGGTAATAATAAACCAAAAAGACAAAGATCCACAAAGTACATGCAGGCAAATAAAGAAATTGAAAAATTATTAAATAAGCGGAGTATGAGATCTAACCTGAATCGTGTGATAAAAAATGGAAATGATTCATCAGTCATACTGTATAAAAAACATAGGTACCTTGTGAATAATACTTGTGCATTCGATTCTGTGGCTATAATAATTGCTAAAGCATATTTAGACAATACTAATTATAAAACATTCATCGATTCTATAAATCACCAATTTTTAAATTTTTGTAAGACCTTGGCTATAAGTGGATCTTCAAAATTATTATATACAGATCGTTTAAAGATTCTTCAGTTTATATTTAAAGAAAATTGTGGTGTGTCTGGAGTCAAATTAATTAACGCGGAGTGTAACGTTACATTTATAGTTTCAGAACTCTTAAAAGATTATCCTTCTGCTTATGAGTATTATACATGTGACAGTACAAACTGTCAAAGTCCTAAGAGACAGCGGACACTACGTACAATTATATTACCAACTCAAATGCTTATAGATATTAAAAATTTGAAAATTGCAATGGAAGATTATGTCGAGGTAGAAAATTATCAATGTCAAAGTCCATCTTGTAATGGAAACGGAACCAAAAAGAGAACGTTGCAAAATCATTTATTCATCGAAGCTGACCAAGTAGATGATATTTGTAACTTCACAATGGCTGATTTTCCAACTACAATATAAATAAATGATGACCGGTAAGGTTTTAAAAAAGAATTTATTTTATTATTATTGCTAATGAGTACATGTATTTAGGACATTTTTCAATTCTTTTTTATAGATTCATGTTTCACGGAGTTGTGGCTTTTGGAAACGGTCATTACATAAGTCATATTCGACGCACTGATTCATATTGGGAAATACATAATGATATGGCTAAAAAAATACAAACCTACAAGGTCCCTGATAAAAAACTAGTGAAACCACACTTAATTGTGTATACCAAAGTTTAAAATAATATTTATTATAGTGTCATTTATTTTTATTTTTTTCACAAAGATTTAACTTTATTTATTAATTTTTACTTTGATTATTTTAAAAATTGGTTAAAATGTATATTATATTGTTTTAATAGTATAAAACAATTATAAGTTATATTTCTTAAGGTATCTCAATTTTTTTTTATATTTTTTTGTAAAAGTATGAATACTTATTATGTATACCAAATCTTAAAATAATATTTATTACAATGTCATTTATTTTTCATTTTTTTCCGCACAGATTTCAATATAGTATAGGTACGCTTATTTTTACTTTGAATTTTTTTTTTAAAAATTGATTGAAAATTGTTTAATAATATATTGTTTGAAAATTATAAAATACATACAGTTTTTTTTTTCTGAAGGTATTTCAATTTTGTTTTTTTTATTTTTTATTTTAGATTCTGATCCTGGCGAAAGAATGTATTGGGTTTACGTACAATGATGTGTTTTTTTTTCTGTCTATCAGCAACATTTTGGATAGAAAGCATGCTTCGATTTTTGAGATAGAAAATTGAACCTTGTTGGTACTTTTGGGAGGTAGAAATTGAAAATTCCAAGTAGTTTTAGAAAGCGTCAAGAAAAACCAATAAAAAATTGGTTATTTTTGAAAAAGTCGATTTTATTTTTTTGGTGTAACTAAAAAACTAATAACCGCAGACCTTTGAAATTTTCACCAAATATTTATATTAGCATTTATAATGAATTTTAATATTTTCATAATATTTTGACTCTTTTTGGGATAGAAATAGACTTGAGAAATTTTTAGAAATTTGTAATTTTTTTTAAAAAATGCATAAAAATTAGCTAAGTGATTAAAAAAAATATAATTTTTGAATTTTTCAATAAGGGTTCAATAACTCAACATAAGCATAATTTTTACAATTTGATCGAACTCGATCGGACTACCTCTGTGGGGTGGCTGCGTGAATTTGCCCCCCCCCCCCAACTTGTTTTTTTATTTCCCGAGGCCCCAGATGATTTACAAATTCGGAGACTGAATTTACAATTATTTACAATTAATTTACAATTGTTTACAATTTGTTTGGAGTAGATCGGACCATGTGGGGGGCTGCGTGAATTTGGCCCCCCCAACTTGTTTTTTATTTCCCGAGGCCCCAGATGATTTACAAATTCGGGGATAGAATTTACAATTATTTACAATTAATTTACAATTGTTTAAAATTTGTTTGAAAAAAATTGCAGAATGTGGGGGGGCCAACTTCATGTACGTACGCTTCGTCGACGCGTTTTCGACATTTTACACGGACAGGCGCATCCCGGCATCAGAGCCACGCTCGCTCTCGTCAAAGAAAGGCATTGTTGGCCTGATATGGATCGACAAATCCGGAAGTGGACAAGTCACTGCGTTGTTTGTCAGCGCGTCAAAGTAAACCGGCACGTAAGTTCACCACTGTCACCTTTCACGCCACCCGACCGCCGGTTCGGGCACATTCATGTTGACCTGGTCGGGTCTTTACCCATGTCCGAAGGTTGCGAATATCTTTTTACAGTCGTCGACAGATTTACGCGTTGGCCTGAGGCGTATCCGCTCGCTAACATGACGTCACACGCCGTCGCCGACAAATTAGTTACACAATGGATCGCGCGTTTCGGGGTTCCGGACATAGTTACGACAGACCGAGGTAGACAATTTGAGTCCGAGCTATTTTCCGCACTCAGTCAAACATACGGTTTTCGACACATCCGTACCTCGCCTTATCATCCTCAGGCCAACGGTTTAGTCGAACGTCTACATCGCCCGCTCAAAGCCGCGCTGACCGCTCAAAACAACTCGCAGTGGACCAAGACTTTGCCAACCGTGTTATTGGCACTCCGCAGCATTGTCAAACCAGACCTGGGTTTTTCGCCGGCAGAGATGGTTTACGGCACGACTTTGCGCTTACCCGGTGAGTTTTTCCATGCCGTCCAGCCCGAGCCTCGAGTTCCAGACCTGGTACGCACGCTCAAGGATTCAATGTCGCTACTCCGTCCAACTTCCGGCACGGACCATTCCAAACGTACGATTTTCGTGCCCGAAAATATGTCAGCCACGTCGCACGTTTTCCTTCGCGTCGACGCCACGCGAAAGCCTCTTCAGCCGCGTTACGACGGACCCTTCGCCGTCATAGAACGCAACGACAAAAATTTTAAAATACAACTCCATAATCGCACAAGCTGGATCTCAATTGATCGGCTGAAGCCGGCGCTCCTCCTGCGCGAAAATCCAGTCGCCGACCATACGTACGCTTCGGCTCCAGTCCAGGAGATCAACATTTCCGATTCCGTCTCCAATCAACGTCAGCGACAGCAGAAACGAGTCCGTTTCTCTCTACCAAGGGGGAGGTAGTGTGGCGACCGCCACAGCGTTTGTCGCGGCGACCCTCGCGCTCGTAGTGGCCTGCCACAGCAGCGGCCGTTCGTTGTCACTCCACTTGTCTGTGATCCCGCGCCTACGCATATACTCGTCCGTGCAACTGCCGTGAATTTATTATATCTGTTCATTGATTTATTTAACTCTCACTTGTAACATTGTTTTGTGTAATAAACTTATTTCGTAAACATTTAATTCTCGTTGTTCATCGAAGGTAACCCTTTCCCTGTTGTGGCCTATCATAATTGGTGATAGGGGGAAATCACTGTAGTGCAATAACCAAAGCCACA